>NC_042998.1:194193936-194201436 GCF_006345805.1 Octopus sinensis | reverse complement strand
ACATTCATACATACATACATACATGCATACATACATACATGCATGCATACAAAACTGCTAAAATCGGCAGTAATTTTTAATTCTCCTGTGCAGATATGTGTGCATAAGACTATTAAATTATTGCACAGGGGTTCCTCGAGCCAGTGGAATGTTTCATTGGGGTTCCGCTCCAGCAAAAAGTTTGGCAAAGCACTGCTCTACACAGTCATTTAATCTGCTAGAAATAGATGAAGAATTTCCCTAGATCACATCCTGTTTTATTAAAAAAGAAAAGTACAATGAGCACTCGTAACAAAGATGAGGTCATCATTGCCGGAATACATTTGATCATTGTTTCGACCGCTCCATCAGGGTGACCTCGGTTAAATAACAACTTAAAACAATCACATTAAATATTTTTTAATGACTGATCCATAACTGATCGAAGTATGGATGTTTATATTTTCAAAAGTCAGGAAAAAGATGGCGGACAATTCATTTGGTCGAACGCTGATCGAAAAATTTACCGGTATTTACGTTCTATGGTCTAATTCCATTGCGGTAGGAGTAAACTTATTTTTCTTACTTCCAGGTCAAATAAAATAAATACCAACCAATCACTGGAGGATGATTTAATTTATTATAATCTCCATCTATCAATATTTGTTACCCACCGCCTATAACTTAACCAGATCATTAAAACGTAGGACAAAATTCTTGAGTTCAAATTTATCTTCTTTGGCATTTAGTATTTGCGTGTGCTAACTGAAACTGAGTTTTTCTCGTGACTCGGATTTTACACGATTGTAATCTTCAAGCGAGAAAAGAAAAAAAAAACGTAGTCGTTAATTCATTACATTCTTACAAAGACAGCCCGTCAATAAATCTTTAAAAACGCTGAAAACATCTAGCTCATGAAAATACCTGTTTCTTTACTACCCCACAAGGGGCTAAACACAGAGGGGACAAACAAGGACAGACAAAGGGATTAAGTCGATTATATCGATCCCAGTGCGTAACTGATACTTATTTAACTGACCCCGAAAGGATGAAAGGCAAAGTCGACCTTGGCGGAATTTGAACTCACAACGTTACGGCAGACGAAATACCGCTAAGCATTTCGCCCGGCGTGCTAAAGTTTCTACCAGCTCGCCGCCTTGTCATGAAAATACCATTCACGAAAGATATATCTATCCACAACAAACATGTTCTTAATTAATTCCACAGCTAACACCAACCACTTAAAATATACCTTAAATATACCTTTCCCTAAAGAAACTCATAATCTCACACACATATCTTCATTTTTATATTATGTTCTGCGACCACTAACAAAATAACAAGCACCCATCTCAGCCATACAGAAAAGCATACCAAAGCCGGATGACCACACATTCTCCCACACGTACACGCACAAACGTTTTTACATATGTGCATATACAAAATTCTTAAGAAACACACACACACACATCTTTTTAAAACAAGAAAACGAAATTCCATTACCAACAACAAAAATAAATAAGCAGATGTTTTTATTCACAAAACAGCATCCTTAAATCCCTCTGCCATGAAAGTACCAATCACCAGGGCAACAACTACTCACAATATATAAATATATATATAATATATATATATATATATATATATATATATATATATATAACTAATGTAGGATAAAATTCTTTTCGAAAATATTTTATCAATGGCCAGCATATCAAAAAATACCTTTAAAGGTTAAATTTATAAATAACTTATAAAATAAGGGCAAAAGAAAAAGAAAATTCTAATGCCAAATATGCCGAAAAAAGACAAAAATGTTAATAACCATTATAATTTATGCGTTCAAGACGATAAATTATAATGGTTATTGACAATTTTGTCTTTTTCGGCTATTTGGTATTAGAATTTTTTTTTACCCTTATTTTATAAGTTTTATATATATATATATATATATATTATATATATATATTAGATAGATAGATATACACTTAATTAGTTTTACTGCAAATCCACTCATAAATCTTCGTGTTAACAACACCCTCCCCATCATACACACACACCCTACAAACAAATCCTAAACAAATTAATAACATTTTCCTCCTCCCTACAATTAGAAGAAATACAAGCACTAAATCACGAAAAATACCAAAAAACAAGCAATGAAGAGGCTAGAAAAAAACCTCAGTAAATCAATAAATACTAAATAGGAAACCGATGAACAAACACAAGCACTGGACAATACTAACATATCAAAGGACATAAATACACAATCAGTACTAAGTTGTAACAATTCTCAACTGCAGATCGCATTGGCATGAAACTCGAGTCGTGGGGTAAACTTTCAATTTCAGGTTATAAAAAAAAATCATGAGCGCGCGAACACACACACACACACACACACACACACACACACACACACACACATCAGAGACAGAAAATAGAATTCACGAGATTATATATTCAAATCCACTACAACTGTTTCGACTCATTCTGCAACTGTATTCCAATTGTGAATTGCTGCACAATTGTTTAGCCTCACAAGCGCCGACTGCGTCTCTTCAGGCGATTTTTTAAAACAAGTACCTCGCTCTTGCTTCTCTTCATTTCACCCAGCTCTATTAAGATATATTTTTAGGAAGTCAGCTACATTCAAACAGTATTCATAAAAAATTTGAGAGAAGACAGGCTCCTCTTCAAAAAAAGTAGTTCAATGAAATAGACTGAAAAAAAATATAGACAAATAAGAACATAAAACATGAAGCGTACATGATATAAAAAAAAAAAAAAAGCTCCGGGAATTCATTCTCTGTCTCTGATCAATTTATATGAACTCCATGGACACCAAGGATTCTTGAAGTAAATCCAGTAACATGCAACATAACTGATGTTGAAATCAGGTGGCCAATATATATATATATATATTAATATATATATATATATATATATATATAGAGAGAGAGAGAGAGAGAGAGAGAGAGATAGATAGATATAGATATTGAAAGTGTATGAGAATTACTTAATACAGTTTAAGTTGACGTGTAAGTGATTTAAAAAAATATTTTGTTATAAATAAATAAATGTATATATATATATATATATATATATATATATATAACAATGATAAATATCAGAGTGAGTTATCAACAGTAGCAGAAACACATCGTGATGTAAATATGCCATTTGAATATGGCTAACAAAGTATATGTATTTGTAAAAAGTATATGTATTTGGAAAAAGTATATGTATTTGTAAAGAGAACCTCCTTCCTATCGACAACTGTGATTGTCACACGCTGATGATAGGTCAATACCTTGAAACTCGGGTCCGTGTGTATCATAAGTTGAAGACGGGAAGGATGGCTCCCTTTGCAAATACTGATAGGACACAGAAAGTGTGTCAATAGCCAGCTGGAGGAGATGTCTTCCTGGGGCTAAAAACTACAGTAGCATCCCCCCTTGGGGTTAGCCATATTCAAATGGCATATTTACATCACTATATATTTATATATATATATATATATATTATTATATATATATAAAGTCGTAAGTCCAAATTAATCTTGTACGGTATTTAGTATTTGTATGTGTAAGTTTAAAAATAATGTGTGGTAAGAAGTTTGCTTCTCAACCGTATGGTTCAGATTTGGTCCCACTGCGTGGCACCTTGGTAAGTGTCTTCTACTATAGCTTCGGGCCGACCACAGCCTTGTGAGTGGATCTGATAGACGGAAACTGAAAGAAGCCTGTCGTGTGTGTGTGTGTGTCTGTGTTTGTCCCCCACCAGACTTGACGCCCGGCATTGGTTTGTTTACGTCCCGGTAGCTTAGCAGTTCAGTAAAATGCTTAGCAGTATTTCGTCTGCCGTTACGTTCTGAGTTCAAATTCCGCCGAGGCCGACTTTGCCTTTCATCCTTTCGGGGGTCGATTAAATAAGTACCAGTTACGCACTGGGGTCGATGTAATCGACTTAATCCGTTTGTCTGTCCTTGTTTGTCCACTCTATGTTTAGCCCCTTGTGGGTAGTAAAGAAATATGAAACAAGCAAAAGATAAAAGCTACACACACACACACAAATAATTTAAAGTTATTTTGTCTGATGCTCTCAATTCTTTCAACCTACCACTTTTTAGCAATATTGATTTCGGTTAATGGCACAGGGTCACATTTATATCGCGCTTTGATACATATTCACTTAAATCAACCGCAACAATTTGCTGCTAATATATTTTATGGATCCAAGTTTCTAACAGTCACAAGACACTTACAATGTAAAGATATTAGCAAGAATGATGAAAAACATGCAGAGTAGGATTGTTTGATGAACTTTATTTCAGAAAAATATATGAAACCAATAAATCTATGACAAGAGATTTCTTAACTTTTCACATTGTTACGTTCTCTTGCTGCAAATTTCCAAACCTGGAACAAAGAGGTGTGAAATGTAATGGTTTAAGACGTATTTTCATTGTCTGCAATGTGACGTAAATGAGAGCTAAATCACTGCCTCGAAAGGTCTTTATTCCACCGCAGGTAACTTTCTCACAGAACACTTGGGTAGATAAGTTGAAGCAACTACCATTTAAAGAAAACCCACGTTATAAAAATCGATAAAGCGATACTTCAACTTTTCGATCATTTGAAGTCATAGTTTTGAAGAAGAAAATGATAATGTTGATGTTGATGATGGTAAAGTCTCAGTCAATTCATCAGGAATGGCAAAAATAAAAGAAATTATTGTGGAAATATGATGTGCAAATGATATGGAATCTTCTAAAGAAGGCATATAATGTTTTGGAGATGAATTGGATAGCGTTGTTCATCACAATATTGGATTATGTGAATGGAGTCTCCTACAGAGAATGCGGAAGACATTTGACGAATTCAGTTTTGTCTATACTTTCAGGCAAAGTTCGGTATTTTGAAACAACTCGTAAATTGTATAAAACCCCTTGCATGTTTGTTCTTCCAATGATCTTTTCAATAAGATAATATCTTAAAGTAATTAAACATGCGTGTACGTGTGTGTATGTGCATTATATATATATATATATATATATATATATATATATTTAAAATAAAATACAAAATGGGACAAGAACGCAAAACATCCGGACAGCTAGGTGATACAAAAAGGGACAACAAAACATCCAGATAGACGTTACAAAAAAAAACACGGACGGGTCATTCGAAGCCTTTTATCTTCAGTCAAGAACCGGATCATCCTCGCTATTTCGGCTGATTAATCTTGAGATTGCTCCAATCTGACCAGCCCCAAGGAAAAACTAAGCTAAGAGCATTAGATTCCTTGGAAAAAAAAACATCGAATGTATACGAAACAAGGACAGAAAAACAGACGATGTTACACGAATATAAATACAGAAATAATACAAAAAACAATAATAATAATAACAACAGGACATAACAACAGGCGTCTTTCGACTGGGAACGAATTGAATTCATCTGGCGTGTTGGGAATTAATATATATATATACATATATGCACAAACACATCCATACAATGTACAATATGTATGTACGTGCTTATTTGTGTAAAGCTATTTGTAATGAATGTCCTTTGCATCTGCGTACTCCGTTCAACCCCCAAGTGACCATCTACGAACAATGTCTCTCTATTGGTCGAAATGCTGAATGTTTACTACCGAACGTAATGTGTTGGCGGGAATGTGATTCATCTTTGAAACTGTTCAATCTCTCTCTGTTTGGAGAGGGTTCAGACATCGGATAATCATCGATGTATATCGGTCTTTTGTTTAATGAGCACTGATGCGTTAACGACAAATGTGGCTGATGTGCTGGAGGTGGAAGAGGTAAGTGATGTGTTGGCATTTCGTTGCTTGTCTTGTCTGACGGAAGTATCTGCATTGGACTTGATGCTGACGGTGACCATGGGACCAGTAGGGATGTCGGATATTGAAAAAGTCGAATTCGTTGATGACGCCGCCATTTTGCCCGGCGATTCGAGAACCAAACCTAAATGAAACAAAGAAAAAAAATTATTAAATAGAAATTTCTATGTATGTTCTCTTCTCTTTACTCTCTCGTTTACTCTTTTACATGTTTCAGTCATTTGACTGTGGCCATGCTTTTAGTCGAGCAAATCGACCCCAGGATTTTTCTTTGTAAGCTTAGTACCTATTCTATCGGACTCTTTTGCCGAACCGCTAAGTTACGGGGACGTAAATACACCAGCATTGGTTGTCAAGCGATTTGGGGGGGGGGCACAGACACACAAACACACACACACACATATATACGACGGGCTTCTTTCAGTTTCCGTCTACCAAATCCACTCACAAGGCCCGAGGCTATAGTACAAGACACTTGCCCAAGATGCCATGCAGTGGAACTGAACCTGGAACCATATAGCTGGTAAGCAAGCTACTTACCACAAAGCCACTCCTTTTCTGTTTTTAATTATTTGAATTTTTACCTCTGAAAAAGGAGCTGGCTTCTGACAAAGATACAAAGCTCCATTTTTCGATTGTAAATAATGAAAACAATGTCATATTTTAAACTTGAGAAAGGTCTTGCATATTTTTACTGTTCCGCTTACATTTGTAATATGCAAGTTATTTGATTTCTTTTCTTTTTGGAAATCTAAGCTTATCCAGACTGTCAGTTAGGCATTTACTTACAGAACCAAGTGCACAAACCATTATTGGTATAAATATAATTTTTAACCTGGGTATAGAAGCTTGGGGTTTCGAATCAGTTGTCCATAGGTTGTCCTCTTTCTCTTTGATTTTCAAAGTGATATCCACATCAGCAGGACAGCTGACCCCTATGAGGGTACATGCTTTTTATGCATGTGTATGTGTGTGTGTATCTTTGTGTTTGTGGTTGTCCCCACAACTGCTTAACAACTGGTGGTGGTTTATTTGCGTCCCCTTAACTTAGCCATTCAGTAAAAGAGATCGATATGAACAGACTTTAAAAAAATCAGTACTGGGGTCAATTTGTTCGACTAAATCCTTCGAGGTGGTGTCTCAGCATAGCCACTGTCCAATGGTTGAAACAAGTAACAGATTAGAGAATTCGGTTACATTCCGAGTTCATATCCTACGGAGTGGACTTTGCTTTTCATCCTTCCGACAAAATAAAGTACTGAAATCAATTTAATCGATTCACCCATTCCATCAAAATTGCTCGTCTTGCGCCTAAAATTTGAAACAATATTGTTCGATGGGTTAGAAGAATCGTTAAAGCGTCGGACAAAATGCCTTGCGGTATTTCTTCCATCTCTTTACGCTCTGAGTTCAAATTTCGCCGAAGTCAACTTCGACTTTTCATCATTTCGGTGTCAATAAGATAAAGTTACAATCAAATACTGGAGTTGATGCTATCGACAAACCTCCTCCCACAAATTTCAGGCTTTTTGCCTATATTAGGAACTATTATTAAAGGCGGTGAGCTGGTAGAATTGTTAGATCGTCGGACAAAATGCCTTGTTGCTTTTCTTCTGGATCGCTACCTTCTGACTTCAAATCTAGCTGAGGTCAACT
>NC_042998.1:194178936-194183936 GCF_006345805.1 Octopus sinensis | reverse complement strand
AACACGTGAAAACCAAGTCTCTATCTGTAGCCATGATTTTAGCCCATCATTAAAAAGCAGATCGAAATTAAATCTTTAACTTTAACCATTCAATAAACAACACGTGAAAACCAAGTCTCTATCTGTAGCCATGATTTTTAGCCCATCATTAAAAAGCAGATCGAAATTAAATTTTTATCTTTATCTTTAACCATTCAATAAACAACACGTGAAAACCAAGTCTCTATCTGTAGCATGATTTTTAGCCCATCTTAAAAAGCAGATCGAAATTAATCTTTATCTGTAACCTTTCAATAAACAACACGTGAAAACCTAGTCTCTATCTGTAGCCATGATTTTTAGCCCATCATTAAAAAGCAGATCGAAATTAAATCTTTATCTTTAACCTTTCAATAAACAACACGTGAAAACCGAGTCTCTATCTGTAGCCATGATTTTAGCCCATCATTAAAAAGCAGATCGAAATTAAATCTTTACCTTTAACCTTTCAATAAACAACACGTGAAAACCAAGTCTCTATCTGTAGCCATGATTTTTAGCCCATCATTAAAAAGCAGATCGAAATTAAATCTTTATCTTTAACCATTCAATAAACAACAGGTGAAAACCAGTCTCTATCTGTAGCCATGATTTTTAGCCCACATCATTAAAAGCAGATCGAAATTAAATCTTTAACTTTAACCATTCAATAACAACACACGTGAAAACCAAGTCTCTATCTGTAGCCATGATTTTTAGCCCATCATTAAAAAGCAGATCGAAATTAATCTTTATCTTTAACCTTTCAATAAACAACACGTGAAAACCAAGTCTCTATCTTAGCCATAATTTTTAGCCCTTCATTAAAAAAAGGATCGAAAATTAAATCTTTATCTTTAACCATTCAATAAACAACACGTGAAAACCAAGTCTCTATCTGTAGCCATGATTTTTAGCCCATCATTAAAAAGCAGATCGAAATTAAATCTTTATCTTTAACCATTCAATAAACAACACGTGAAAACCAAGTCTCTATCTGTAGCCTTGATTTTTAGCCCATCATTAAAAAGCAGATCGAAATTAAATCTTTATCTTTAACCATTCATAAACAACACGTGAAAACCAAGTCTCTATCTGTAGCCATGATTTTTAGCCCATCATTAAAAAGCAGATCGAAATTAATCTTTATCTTTAACCATTCAATAAACATGCCAACACTTTAAAACCAGTCTCTCGTATCATTTCTTAGCCATGATTTTCCATCATTAAAAAGCACAGATCGAAATTAAATCTTTATCTGTAACCTTTCAATAAACAACACGTGAAAACCTAGTCTCTATCTGTAGCCATGATTTTTAGCCCATCATTAAAAAGCAGATCGAAATTAAATCTTTATCTTTAACCTTTCAATAACAACACGTGAAAACCGAGTCTCTATCTGTAGCCATGATTTTAGCCCATCATTAAAAAGCAGATCGAATTAAATCTTTACCTTTAACCTTTCAATAAACAACACGTGAAAACCAAGTCTCTATCTGTAGCCATAGCCCATATTTAGCCCCATCATTAAAAAGCAGATCGAAATTAAATCTTTATCTTTAACCATTAAAACAAAAACAGGTAAAACACAACCAGTCTCTATCTGTAGCCATGATTTTTAGCCCATCATTAAAAAGCAGATCGAAATTAAATCTTTAACTTTAACCATTCAAAACAACACGTGAAAACCAAGTCTCTATCTGTAGCCATGATTTTTAGCCCATCATAAAAAGCAGATCGAAATTAAATCTTTATCTTTAACCTTTCAATAAACAACACGTGAAAACCAAGTCTCTATCTGTAGCCATATTTTTAGCCCTTCATTAAAAAAAAGATCGAAATTAAATCTTTATCTTTAACCATTCAATAAACAACACGTGAAAACCAAGTCTCTATCTGTAGCCATGATTTTAGCCCATCATTAAAAAGCAGATCGAAATTAAATCTTTATCTTTAACCATTCAATAAACAACACGTGAAAACCAAGTCTCTATCTGTAGCCTTGATTTTTAGCCCATCATTAAAAAGCAGATCGAAATTAAATCTTTATCTTTAACCATTCAATAAACAACACGTGAAAACCAAGTCTCTATCTGTAGCCATGATTTTAGCCCATCATTAAAAAGCAGATCGAAATTAAATCTTTAACTTTAACCATTCAATAAACAACACGTGAAAACCAAGTCTCTATCTGTAGCCATGATTTTTAGCCATCATTAAAAAGCAGATCGAAATTAAATCTTTATCTTTAACCATTCAATAACAACACGTGAAAACCAAGTCTCTATCTGTAGCCATGATTTTTAGCCCATCATTAAAAAGCAGATCGAAATAAATCTTTATCTGTAACCTTTCAATAAACAACACGTGAAAACCTAGTCTCTATCTGTAGCCATGATTTTTAGCCCATCATAAAAAGCAGATCGAAATTAATCTTTATCTTTAACCTTTCAATAAACAAACCGTGAAAACCGAGTCTCTATCTGTAGCCATGATTTTAGCCCATCATTAAAAAGCAGATCGAAATAAATCTTTACCTTTAACCTTTCAATAAACAACACGTGAAAACCAAGTCTCTATCTGTAGCCATGATTTTAGCCCATCATTAAAAAGCAGATCGAAATTAAATCTTTATCTTTAACCATTCAATAAACAACAGGTGAAAACCAAGTCTCTATCTGTAGCCATGATTTTAGCCCATCATTAAAAAGCAGATCGAAATTAAATCTTTATCTTTAAACATTCAATAAACACACGTGAACCAAAGTCTCTATCTGTAGCCATGATTTTTAGCCCATCATTAAAAAGCAGATCGAAATTAAATCTTTATCTTTAACCTTTCAATAAACAACACGTGAAAACCAAGTCTCTATCTGTAGCTATGATTTTAGCCCATCATTAAAAAGCAGATCGAAATTAAATCTTTATCTTTAACCATTCAATAAACGACACGTGAAAACCAAGTCTCTATCTGTAGCTATGATTTTAGCTCATCATTAAAAAGCAGATCGAAATTAAATCTTTAACTTTAACCATTCAATAAACAACACGTGAAAACCAAGTCTCTATCTGTAGCCATGATTTTTAGCCCATCATTAAAAAGCAGATCGAAATTAAATCTTTATCTTTAACCTTTCAATAAACAACACGTGAAAACCAAGTCTCTATCTGTAGCCATGATTTTTAGCCCATCATTAAAAAGCAGATCGAAATTAAATCTTTAACTTTAACCATTCAATAAACAACACGTGAAAACCAAGTCTCTATCTGTAGCCATGATTTTTAGCCCATCATTAAAAAGCAGATCGAAATTAAATCTTTATCTTTACCTTTCAATAAACAACACGTGAAAACCAAGTCTCTATCTGTAGCCATAATTTTTAGCCCTTCATTAAAAAAAAGATCGAAATTAAATCTTTATCTTTAACCTTTCATAAACACACACGTGAAAACCAAGTCTCTATCTGTAGCCATGATTTTTAGCCCATCATTAAAAAGCAGATCGAAATTAAATCTTTATCTTTAACCATTCAATAAACAACACGTGAAAACCAAGTCTCTATCTGTAGCCTTGATTTTTAGCCCATCATTAAAAGCAGATCGAAATTAAATCTTTATCTTTAACCATTCAATAAACAACACGTGAAAACCAAGTCTCTATCTGTAGCCATGATTTTAGCCCATCATTAAAAAGCAGATCGAAATTAAATCTTTAACTTTAACCATTCAATAAACAACACGTGAAAACCAAGTCTCTATCTGTAGCCATGATTTTTAGCCCATCATTAAAAAGCAGATCGAAATTAAATCTTTATCTTTAACCATTCAATAAACAACACGTGAAAACCAAGTCTCTATCTGTAGCCATGATTTTTAGCCCATCATTAAAAAGCAGATCGAAATTAAATCTTTATCTGTAACCTTTCAATAAACAACACGTGAAAACCTAGTCTCTATCTGTAGCCATGATTTTTAGCCCATCATTAAAAAGCAGATCGAAATTAAATCTTTATCTTTAACCTTTCAATAAACAACACGTGAAAACCGAGTCTCTATCTGTAGCCATGATTTTAGCCCATCATTAAAAAGCAGATCGAAATTAAATCTTTACCTTTAACCTTTCAATAAACAACACGTGAAAACCAAGTCTCTATCTGTAGCCATGATTTTTAGCCCATCATTAAAAAGCAGATCGAAATTAAATCTTTATCTTTAACCATTCAATAAACAACAGGTGAAAACCAAGTCTCTATCTGTAGCCATGATTTTTAGCCCATCATTAAAAAGCAGATCGAAATTAAATCTTTATCTTTAACCATTCAATAAACAACACGTGAAAACCAAGTCTCTATCTGTAGCCATGATTTTTAGCCCATCATTAAAAAGCAGATCGATTAATCTTTATTTATCTTTAACCTTTCAATAAACAACACGTGAAAACCAAGTCTCTATCTGTAGCCATGATTTTTAGCCCATCATTAAAAAGCAGATCGAAATTAAATCATTAACTTTAACCATTCAATAAACAACACGTGAAAACCAGTCTCTATCTGTAGCCATGATTTTTAGCCCATCATTAAAAAGCAGATCGAAATTAAATCTTTATCTTTAACCTTTCAATAAACAACAGGTGAAAACCAGTCTCTATCTGTAGCCATTTTTATTTCCCATCATTAAAAAGCAGATCGAAATTAAATCTTTAACTTTAACCATTCAATAAACAACACGTGAAAACCAAGTCTCTATCTGTAGCCATGATTTTTGCCCATCATTAAAAAGCAGATCGAAATTAATCTTTATCTTTAACCTTTCAATAAACAACACGTGAAAACCAAGTCTCTATTTGTAGCCATGATTTTTAGCCCATCATTAAAAAGCAGATCGAAATTAAATCTTTATCTTTAACCTTTCAATAAACAACACGTGAAAACCAAGTCTCTATCTGTAGCCATGATTTTTAGCCCATCATTAAAAAGCAGATC
>NC_042998.1:194128936-194173936 GCF_006345805.1 Octopus sinensis | reverse complement strand
CTTTTAGGAGGATTGCCGGGAATCCATCGGGGCCAGTAGCTGAGTCTGTTTTCATTTCATCTATAGCCTTGGTTACATCGTCTTCCTTTATATCGATGTAATCTATCGTCGCCGCCTCTGATTTTATATCTGCAGTGGTAAAAAGTCAGTTGGATTGGTGATTTGGAGATGCCCAAGGGGTGGAGTGAAAACACTCTTGAATTGCTCATTCAGTATTTCACTTACCCTCATTGGTTTTCCTGTAAGTGTGCCATCCTTTTCGAGGAGTGGCCCTATTCTACAGTGCACTGTAGCTGTTTCTTTGGCATACCTGTAGAAAGCTCTGGGGTTAGATTTTATGTTTTCTATAGCCCAGGCTTCTTTGTCTGCTCTTTCTTTTTCATGGGAGAGTTGCAGACATTTTTCGATTTCCAACAGTTTTATTTTTAGGCGGGACTTTTCACTGCTTTCAATCTGTTTGTTTAGGCGATTTGAAAATTTCGTACGCCGTCTCAT
The DNA here is from genome assembly GCF_006345805.1 of Octopus sinensis. NCBI lineage: Eukaryota > Metazoa > Mollusca > Cephalopoda > Octopoda > Octopodidae > Octopus > Octopus sinensis. The sequence goes on along the minus strand of NC_042998.1, from coordinate 194,173,441 downwards.
TAAAATTTTCCTCTCTCTGGGGATTTTGTTCTTGTGTACAGTGGCCTTTCTCTCTGGGACACATTTGTAGCATATGGCTTGCATTACAGACATGAATTGTTGAAGTTTCACGTCGATGTCTGGCGAGGAGAGACATTTAGGCCAGTTTTGTTTGAGGATCTCTTCTCATTTGTTTCCTTCCAGTTTGCCTTATGGTAGTTCAAGCTGGAAAGATTTTGAGGGTTTCTTGTAGGCTGCATGTCCGTGCTCTCTTTTGGCCCGTACATGGTCAGCTCTATCATGTTGTGATCCGAGAGTAGTGTCGGTGTCACTTTCACATTATGGATGAGATCCATGTCATTTGTGAAGCAGAGATCCAGTGTGTTACCTGCCCTGGTTGGTTGGAGTATTACCTGCTCCATGTACAGGGTGTTGATGAGGTTCAGGAGGGACCTCGCCTGTCCTCGTTCACATCTTGTCATTCCTGGGAGAGAAAGGCCCTCGGGCCATCTGACATTGGGCAGATTGAAGTCTCCCATAAGAAGCACACCTATGTGTTGTTCTAATGTGGTTAGAATTTCTTCTATTTTTATAAGGCAGTCTTCAAACTTGCCCACATGGCTTGGGGCATCTGGAGGGCGATATGTAGCACACACAACTATATCAAGTTGCCTAATATGTACAATTAGTGTGTCACACACCGAGTTTGAGTATGACAAGAGGACCTGGGGTGTGAGGTCCTCACGGATGTACATAGCAACACCTCCATGACTCCTTTCTTTCCTGTCGGTCCGTAGTACAGCATACTGTGGTATGTGTAACTCCGCATCTGCTATGTCCGGTTTCAGGTGCGTTTCTGTAAGTGCTATGCATAAGGCTTGATTGCATGCAACAAAGTCTCTCAGGAACGGGATCTTTGTCCTGTTACTGAGTGTTTGCAGTCCTCTGATGTTCAGTAGGAGTATCGAGGTGAGGTGTACGTTGTTGCCGGCGGTGTCCATCCTGTGTCTGTTTGCTGTGGTGGTCTGGTATATAGTGGGTAGTCCCACCTGCGGGCTTGGGTTTGATGACAGTTTAAAAATAGTATATGACAGTTTAAAAATATATATATTTTATATATATATATATACATACACACACATATGCATATATGGGTACAGGACGTCACCAACAGTAAACAACATGAAAAACGCAAGCAAACAAATGAGTTCAATACGCAAACAACGAGAGAAACAAATGGAAAACAGGACAAATAACACAAAGAACGACCCTTCATCAGTTGCCGGTTGTCTCTACTCCTCATTTCAAGCACTGAACGACAATATGAGACTTCGAAGACAGTTGCTCCCATAAGTACCAAAATAAAATTTTGGATTTTTGGGAACAAAAGCAGGACAGTGGAGACATACAAGGAAACCGAACAAAAACAAACATGGAGGGTCGTTAGACCAGAACGAGGGTAAAATAGCGAACGCTGGAGAAATATTTTCTTTGAAAAGGGAAAAGATAGAAGAGAGAGATATAATACTCCAGTCCTTAGGACAGTCCTGAAGGAATAGAAAGATGATCACGTGTGGAAAAGAAAGATAGACGATGGTCACGCGTGAGCAACGAGAGAGAGAGAAAAGAGAAAGAGGAGGAACCTCCATGTTTGTTTTCGTTCGGTTTCCTTGATTGATATACCAATCATCACTACAAAAATATGGCACCTCATTTCATTGCTATTTAAAGGAGAACTGGAAGTGGTATTTGGACGATTGCTTTATACTTTGGAAAGATAGCATGGACAAACTCCTCGATTTCAAAATATGCTTAACAATATTAATAGCAACATACAATTCACCATGGAGCACAACAGTTAACAACTCCCTTTTCTTGACATCCTAATTAAAATAGTCAATAACCATATCGAAACAGACATCTTCTATAGACCCACAAATTCTAAACAATACCTATTATTCAACTCATGCCACCCCAAACACATAAAAATTAATATACCTTATAATCTAGCGAAAAGAATCTGTACCATAGTTTCAGACACCAATACTCGGGAACGAAGACTCTTTGAACTCAGATCAATACTAATTAAAAGACATTACCCAATATCATTAATAAATGATGGCATTAAACGAGTTAAGGAAATAGATATACGAACATTAAGGGAAGTCAACCGAAATACTACACCAGACTTAAAAATACTCCCATTCATCTCCACACATAACCCTAGAAACAATGAAGCCTTCAACATTATCATTCAAAATCTTCCCATTCTTACTGGAGATAAAACAATGAACAAAATTTTAAGCTCACACAAAATTATCAAAAGCAAAATGCAACCGAAATCATTGGAAAAAAATATTAACCAGCACAAGGCTATATCCAATAACAACGGAACCAAAAGTGAAAAAATGTGGTCGGCCTAACTGTGGTAATGCCCCCACCTTTTGGAGGGTTCAGAGTTCCACTTTAAACAAGGTGAAATATCTAAGATTAAATCAAATTTCACTTGTGCCTCGGAAAACCTAATCTATGCCATTACATGCTTGGGGTGTGGTAATCATTATATTGGCCAAATAGGAATATCACTCCATCGAAGAACCACTCTCGACAACAAATAAATCCGCCACCCACAATACAGACATTTACAGGTCAGTGAACACATAGAAAGGTGTGCTAGGAACCTTAATCCTAATTTCCGAATTTTCCCCTCCTATCAATATTCATAGAACACCTCAGTACAGCAAACAATGAATAAAGAGGCAACTTTCATCAATAAATATCTTCCACAACTCATAATATATATATATTATTTGATTGGGCGCCACGCATCCATTTCCAAGTAAGTCATATAAACATGTACATACTTGTTTAGGTGTTTATACATTGGTGAGTGCAATTCCATATACGCGTGTATATGCGCGTGCATATATATATATATATATATATATATATATATATATATATATATATATATATATATATATATATAGGGGAGAATTCACAAAAAATACAAAAGACGAAGACAGGTGGTGTAGAAAACAAACAGATGTATTAGTATAACGCTCAATAATAGAATAAGTCTTTTACTTTTCGAGCCTACGCTCTTCCACAGAAAGGAACACAGAAAGAAACAAGGAGAGAAAAAATGTGTGTAGTGGCTAGCGATATATATATATATATATATATATATTTATATCGCTAGCCACTACACACATTTTGTATTTTTTTGTGAATTCTCCCCTAGATAGATAGATAGATAGATAGATAGATAGATAGATAGATAGATAGATAGATAGATAGATAGGTATAGATGGTGACTATATACATAGCGTCATATAAACATATACATACATACGTAAAAACTTTATTCTACTTCTTTTACTAATAGTGTATATTTCAGTAAGCTTGTTGTGCCAGTAAGCTTATTGCATCTGTGCCATTTTTACCTGTGTCATTTTTACCGTGCTATTATTACCGTTCACCGTCTAAGAAATATTTGATAATTTTGTGTTTGGTATCATTTTAGTTTTCATTCAAGCCTAGTTTAAAATCTTTCTGACAAATATATAAAGCACTTAACAGCTGCAGTATCGAAAGTGCCTCATGGTTGATAGATCAAGGTACAGCTGTTAGCTACGGTTTAACATATAAAGCTCATCCTGGCTAAGAACTACAATCCAACAATATCATGGTTATACAAACATACATACATATATGCATACACACTCACAAACATACACCTATACATGTATCTTATATGTATTGTGGAGGCACATGGCCTAGTGGTTAGAGCAGCGGACTCGCGATCGAGGGATCGCGGGTTCGAATCTCAGACGATGTGTGTTTATGAGCGAAACACATAAGCTCCACGCGGCTCCGACAGAAGGTAATGATGAATTTCTGCTGACTCTTTCGCCACAACTTTCTCTCACTCTTTCCTCCTGCTTCTTGCAGTTCACCTGCGACGTATCGGCGTCCCGTCCTGGTGGGGAACCTGTACGCCAAGGAAACCGAGAAACCGGCCCTTATGAGCCAGACGTGGCTCGAGAAGGAACAATCTTATATGTATTCATACATATATGCACACACCTACACACACAACGCACACAACACACACACACACACACACCACACACACACACACACACACACTCACACACACACAGAGTTTCATAATGTATGAAGAAAGCGAGTATGGTGAAAATGATTATGGTTGACGTCACGTTCATTTTGAAATAGATACGGTTCTTTGCGGTTTCAAGTAAAATTTACAAGATCAACGGCTGATTTGCAAGGTCTGTACATTTAAAACACTCTGGGTCATTTCTCACGCACACGCGCACACAAACACAGCCACACACAGATACTCATTAAAGCAGCTATTGACATATAGACACAATATACATACGCACACATATGTTCATTTTCAAAATATATGCTACGAGAAGACAATCGGAGAATATACCAATAGGAACTCAGTTTACGAGGGGTTACATTTAGAGAGATTCAGTTTAATACAATTCAATTTTTATTGGCTCAAAAAGCAAAAGCAAGGCCATGTAGGGGGACAGGGAGTTATGTACAGGGAGGGTGGTCATACAAAGAGTTCAGGCCATTTCCGGTCAAGAGAGACTTTGAACCGAGCGGTCGTCGGCATCTTCACTATCTCGTCCGGCAGCTTATTCCACGGATCCGCAACCCGGACGGGGAATGCCCCTCCCCTTCGATTGAGATGAAATCGTAGTAGATAGAGCTTTTCGGAGTCACCCCGCAGCCCACGCTCTGGAGCAGGAGTGAAGAACAGCTCTTTCGAGAGGTTACACTTCCCGCTTATGATGTGAGCGAGAATGAGATCAGCACGGCGTCGTCGTTTTTCGAGAGAATAAAGGTCGAGCGTCTTCAGCCTTTCTTCATGAGACAAATGCTTGAGACCAAGAACCATGCGGGTAGCCAGCTTCTGGACTCTCTCGAGATTATGTATGTCTTTGAGGAGATAAGGAGAAGAGGCTTGAATCCCGTACTCCAATATGGGTCTCACCAGCGTGACATAGAGATGGCGATACTCTCATTGATACGAAATTAAGAGGGAGCCTCGGTGTGTTCCTTCGACCTACAAAAAATAACTCTCAAATTCCTTCAAAGCACTCTCTACTGTTTTTACAAATGGACTCTTTAAAATTGTAGTCTCTCATCTACTCAAAGAAAGGATGGCCGCACGTAGAACTCTTTCATAGTAGATCTCTGTTCAAGTAGGTCAGATTTGGGTCTAAGCCTCAATAAAATCTACCCACTTCTCGAGGTATAGTCACACTTCAATCTGCCAGACTTCAATAAGGAAAGTGTGCAAAATCTATCACTATTTAACTATTGTGTGTCCTCATTCACAATATGACATTAGTTATCAAGGAGAAAATAGAGAGATAAAGTTATATTATTTGATGTGGTGAGGTGGACAAAAACGCAAATGAATAAAAAGAAAGAAAGAAAATTAATAAATTAATAAATAAAAGATAAATGCAATAAAATAGAAAATAAATAAATAAATAAAAAGATAAACAGAAGTGAAACAAATAACTAGATATTTCCCTGTGCAAACTTAGACGAAAAGAATACCGTTAATTTGTGCACAGAGTATATAGAGTAAGGTGAAGTATATGACCAGCTTTTATATTAGGTCGTGATGGTAGCTTCATTTGAACCGGAAGTAGAAGCTAACTTTTGGTGACACCTTTGTATAATAGGGGCATTCAAAATGGAGGTAACAAAACGTTTTATTGTTAAATGTATGAAAGGAAGTAGAGTACGACATGAAGCAGTAGGCAGGCTAGGAGTTTAGTTCGGTAATCTGTGTTACTGTGATAGTGTGAATGTTTTGGCAATAATGACAAACTTATTGTTCAAAATCAAAGCTTTTGGTTTTTGTATTCTCTGTCTGTCAGTCTGAGTATGTCATTCTCTCTCTCTCTCTCTCTCTCTCTCTCTCTCTTCTCTCTCTCTCTCTCTCCTCTCTCTCTCTTGTCCCATTCACTCATTCACTCAATCACTCACTCACTTTCTCTCTCTTCACTTTCAATCTTTCCTTTTCTCTCTCCCAATCTCGCTGTAGTCGATTTCTCTAAGCTTGTTAGGTTGAAGTTGTTGATCAAGATTTTGAAACTATGGCACGAAAACAAAAATTATCTAATGCAGAGATGTCTATCTGCTTGTCTACACATACACACAAACAAACAAACAAACATACGTACATACATACATTCATGCATACATACATACAAACATACATACATACGTACATACATACATACATACATTCATGCATACATACATACATGCATACATACATATATACATTCATGCATACATACATTCATACATACATACATACATACATACATACATTCATGCATACATACATACATACATACATACATACATACATACATACATTCATTCATACATACATACATACATACATACATACATACATACATACATTCATACATACATTCATACATACATACATACATACATACATTCATTCATTCATACATACATACATACATACATACATACATACATACACACATACATACATTCATACATACATTCATGCATACATACATACATTCATACATACATACATACATACATACATACATACATACATACATTCATGCATACATACATACATACATTCATGCATACATACATACAATATATATATATGTAAATTTGTTTGCATGTACACACACACACAAACACATACAAACACATACACACACACACGAACCACACACACACACACACATACAATATATATATACTCTTTAACTCTTTTACTTGTTTCAGTCATTTGACTGCGGCCATGTTGGAGCACCGCCTTTAGTCGAACAAATCGACCCCAAGACTTATTCTTTGTAAGCCTAGTACTTATTTTATTGATCTCTTTTGCCGAACAGCTAACTTACGGGGACATAAACACACTAACATAGGTTGTCAAGCGATGGTGGGGGATAAACACAGATACACAAACACATTCTTCTCTGAGGGCACAAAAACCACACTCAGCTTCAGGTCAAACTCGGCAGTTAGCTCGCCCAGAATTCCCAGACGGCATTTTATCAGCATCTCTGCACCATCTTTGGTTCGCACCCGCCATTCGCCTGTGACCATCACGAAATATAACATGTTTCAACACACGGTTTCACATCAAGAGACTTGCAACACAAATTCATAAACGTACATATATGTACATATATATACATACATGGCTCAGTGGTTAGAGCGTCGAGTTTACGATCGTAAGATTGTGAGTTCGAATCCCGGACCGGGCTGCGTGTTGTGTTCTTGAGCAAGACACTTTATTTCACGTTGCTCTAGTTCACTCAGCTGTAGAAATGAGTTGCGATGTCACTGGTGCAAAGCCATATTGGCCTTTCCCTTGGATAACACTGGTGGCGTGGAGATGGGAGGCCGGTATGCTTGGGCGACTGCTGGTCCTCCATAAGCAACCTTGCCCGGACTTGTGCATGGGAGGGTAACTTTCTAGGTGCAATCGCATGGTCAGTCATGACCGAAGGGGCTCTCAGCATTATGTGGGTATGTTCATAAATATTCCACATGTATGCATGGATGCATGGATGTATATAGGTATGTGTTATGTATGTTATATAATATTATTTCTAGATTTCTTGCCAATAGAGTAAGAACAGATTTTTAGATCCCCTTAATGGAGTTTTTTTATTTTATGTGTTGCATGTCTATATGTACTAATATGCTAAACTTTTGGAAAGGCTTACATATTTTGACAGTTCCATCCATGGCTTGTGTCTGCAGTCTTCTAATTAGTTTTCTCCGGTCTGCTTTTGCGAACCCTGTCCATGCATGCAAGTATGTATGAATATTTGTGTGGGGGGGGGGGTTTGCGTGCGTGCGCGTGTGAATGTAAGAGTTGGATACATCGTCGGTCTCGATGATGACGTTCAGTCATTCGACCAACTGAATTCCTATTCGTAAAAGCAATTGAGAATCAAGCAGGCACGTTTACCTTTTAAGTAATTCTCGGGTCGAATCACAGTGATTAGGCTGGAAAACACGGAATATCCTTACACCGCAGACTTCTTTAGACTATACCGAAATATAGACGCCAAAAGATTAATTACCTTTTGATTAGATATAGTAGGACTTCGTAAGGACAGGAATACACCAAAATTTAAAATGCGGTTTGAGGAGGCTACATATGTCTAATTTGAAAACAGTTTTTAAAAAATTTTTCAAGAACTTGCTTCCCAAAACCGAAGCACGCTTTATAAGCTCACGCAACTTATACATTAATCATAGGAAAGCAATTATTACCAGATAAAGATAGCTTACCATCAGCCATAAGCTTTTCTCTTATTTCCCAAGCGAAAATAGAAGGATTTTCTAATTTATATTCCTCGATTTTTGCCACAACATTTGGTGTGGCCACTTTAGGCTTGCTGCCACCAATTGTTCCATATCGACCGGAAAATATGGCTGGGTCGCAAAATCCGCCTGTAAAATAAATAAATAAATAAATAAAATAAATATAAATACATATGATATTTATGTGTTTGTATGCACAAATACATGGATACGTATAGGTATAAACTCTCCCTTCTTCCCTCCTTCTCTCCTTCTCTCCTTCCCTCCCTCTCTCCTTCTATACCTCCCTCCCTCTCTCTTTCCCTCTCTCTTTCCCTCCCTCCTTCCCCCCTCTCTCTCTCCTTCCCTCCCTCTCTCCTTCCCTCCCTCTCTTCTTCCCTCCCTCTCTCCTTCTATCCCTCCCTCCCTCTCTCCTTCCCTCCCTCCTCCCCTCTCTCCTTCTATCCCTCCCTCCCTCTCTCCTTCCCTCCCTCCTCCCTCTCTCCTTCCCCCATCTCTCCTCCCTCCCTCCCTCCTCACACGCACACACAAATGCGATTCAGTTGAATTAGGTACTTTAACTGAGGTACCCCGTTAGGTCGAAACATTGTATCTGACAATCCACGAGCGTTCACAGCAAAGCCCTGTGTTTTTAACACGTCAGACTCTTTGAGATGTTTCTCTAAGACAAAATATTACTGCTAGTGCCGTTCTACGTTCTACACACACAGACACACACACAACACACGCGCACACACACACATGCGCGCACATGCACGCACACATACATAGGCACTTTAGTCTAAAGTGGTTTCCAGTCCGTTTATTAATATACATGCATATACATATAAATATACATGTGTGTGTATGTCTATATGTGTGTGCTTACATGCATTCATACATACATATATACATACATGCATACACACACACACATATATACATAGATACATATATATATGTATATATATATATATATATATATATATATATATATATATGTATATATATATGCATGTATATATATATATGTATATATATATACGCACACATATACATACATACATATATGTATGTGTGTATGTATCCATGTGGCTATGTATGCATGCGCCTATGTGTGTGATATAGAGGGTTACATATCTGACCAAGTTTTCAAGTCTTTTGGTTGACAGCGCACATTAGGTGACCGTTAAGAAATTTGCTGACGTGCGTAGTCAGTCAGTCGTTCGTTTACCGAAATCTTGTTCACATAATCAAATGCCCTTTGCCTTACATATAACATATTTATATATTAGATTCGACATACATTTAATACAATCGTGTAATGAGCAATTCTATGTTTGCCCCACAAAATATTCAAAACCTCTCGATATCTATATATGGAAGGACTCATTTAAAACTCTGTTGGACTTTTGGACTTTACTCAAAGGATATTGGAATATTGCATATATACCGTTATGCCTAAAAAATGGATTTACAACTTCAATACCCATACATATATTGCATCTATTTTCTTTCCTCCACCTCACTCTCTATTTTGTATCACATCTAAACTAACTATGACTTAACCATCCTCTCACACCGTCTCCGATAAAGGGATCTAATTAATATATATCCTAGAAACAGCTGTAAGACCTAAATGCTCTAATATCTATACAGCCTTGGTTTTTAATCTTATTACGCAAACAATTCTTATATATATATATATATATATATATATATATATATATATATATATATATATATATATATATATATATATATATACATGTGTGTGTGTGTGTGTGTGCGCGCGTGTAGATAACATGATAGGTAGACCAGTGGTTTATAAAATTAACTAACATTGTACAGCAAATTTAGATTCCCCGCCATCTTTTTTGCTTTGAGAACGAGCTTTTTTCTGTTAACCGAAAATTATATTCTACAGTTGTCGATCATATTTTCAGTTAGGTTATACTGCTTACTGTGATAAACTGTTAATTGATAGCATATTATTATCTGTTATTAAACTAAATGGTTTTGTATCTATAATGGAGTTAATGAATACCAACCACTGTTGCTTAATAATGGAAAATACGTAAACATTTTTTATATATTACAATTGAATATTATGAATCATACAGTTGTATGACAGTCATAGGATGTAAACACATACTCATTAGATATAAAATGTGATTCAATATTTATGAAATCTTTTCTTAAATTGGTTAGGTGTCTAACAGTATGCATAATTATAAACACATGGATAATAAGTATATAGAAATTAATTCTAAAGTTATAAAAGTCGGTCAAAGAATCTTTTAAAATTATATCCTCAGTTAAAAATTTAAAAAATAGATATTTTTTATACCAATTTAAATTTAAGTAAAAATGATAAGGCAATTTATAATAATAGAAGGGAAATAACCCACATTGATTCCTTTTCTAATCCAAATAATAATAATAATAATAATAATAATAATATAATAATAATAATAATAATAGTAATAATATAATAATAATAATAATAATAATAATAATAATAATAATAATAATGATGATGATGATGATGATGATGAAAATCAAAATAAAAGAAATGATAAAAGTAAGAATAGTATAAAGATATTAATAAAAATTGTGATTGCAGGATTAAAGAAAATTGTAAACTTAATAATAACTGTAAACAAGACAACCAGGTATATAGGAGTGTAGTTGAATTTATTACATAAGTCCAACTGAAACTCACTTGAAACGGAGAATTGCGAACCATGAGATTTGTTTTAGAAATAAGCATAAAATCAATAATACTAATCTCAGCAAATTTATATGGATGTCAAAAGATAATGGGAAAAATTATAGAATTAATTGAGAGGTTGTAAATCATGCCAGAACTTATCAAAGTTCAGACAGGAAATGTCAATTATGCGCAGAAGAAATTTTTCAAATAAAATCTAAACATAGATTAACTCTACGAAAGAAAATATTTTAGTTTGTTGTCACTACTCGAAGTATGCTTTTAGAAAATTTAATGAATAAATAAATAAATAAATAAATATATAAATAAATAACAAAACTAACATTAGACATATAAGCATGAAATATATAATATCTAAACACAAATTAATTAACTCAGGAAGAGTGAATATTTTAACTTGTTGGAACTAACCTAAGTATATTTTAGAAAATTTAATAAAAATTAATAAATAAAAATAGAAATAAACATTAATGATATAAATATAATATGATACAATTGCAGCGTGGAAGGTGTTTATAAGCCATTTAAAGACGCACAAAAACCGTTAGATTCACTCCAACATTTAAATTTGATTTGCCAAAATATTTTCGTCGCTTTGAGACGAAATTCCGTGCTGCATCAGATGCAGTTTTTGTGTGTTTTTAAATGGCTTATAAACATCTTCCACGCTGCAATTGTTTTTGGTTCAGCACACGATCTCAGATCAGTTCACTTGCTATGCAAGTACATCTCCATAACATAATATAATAAGTATAACTTAATTTACAAACATAGGATAAAAATAATATAAATATAAATAATATATACTATATATTATGTAACATAATATTTAAATATCAATTTAATAATAATATTAAGTATTGATCTTTATTAATTAATCAGATAATATAATACATCTTATTTTAGATGCAAATATTATAAATCTATCGATAACACTAATCTTGATGACGTGATACACTTAATATATCTACGTAGTAATCTTAAATGCATGTAACGTAAACCCGCATACATATATGTGTTCTCTCTCCCACACACTTAAGTATATAATGTTATGTAGAATAAATTATGAATCAATAACTAAATACAAATATAATTACTTTACTAATCATCTTAATGTTTTATATTATAATAATTATGATTGACTTTTATGATTGATTTTTTAAAATGAATTAGATACAAGAATATAAGGGAATATATATATATATATATATATATAATATATATATATATATATATATATATATATATATATATATAGGGAGAATTCACGAAAAAAAAAACAAAAGACGAAGACAGGTGGTGTAGAAAACAAACATATGTATTAGTATAACGTTCGGGAACTGAAAATGTCTTCTACGTTTCGAGCCAACGTTCTTCTACAGAAAGGGACACAGAAAAAAACAAGGAGAGAAACAAGGAGAGAAAAAAAATGTGTGTAGTGGCCAACGATCTATCATGGCGACAGCCGGACAGAAGGGTCAAACAGGAGAGCGAAGAAGTAGGGGAGATAACAAAGTAAAAGTAATATATATATATATATATATATATATATATATTTGCTTTTGTTGCATGATACTTATTCTATTGGCATCTTTTGCCGAGCGGCTAAGTTACGGGGTCGTAAGCAAACCAACAAAGCTTGTCAAGTAGAACAAACACAAAGACACATGCACACACGCGCATACACACACGCACGCACGCACACGCGCGCGTATACGATGAACTTTCCGTTTACCAGATCCACTCATAAGGTCGGCCAAGGGCCACAGTAGAAGATACTTGCACAAGGTGCTGCACAGTGGGACTGAACTCAAAACCACATGATCGGGAGGCAAGCTTCTTAACCACACATCCACTCCTGTGCCTAACGTTTATTTTATTTTTGTATTTTTCGCAAATCAGAGGGCTAATAAGTTCATTTTGATAATTACGACCCCTCCTCATGGACGAAATCTTGACTCTACCCACGAAAAGGTATCAGTTTATACCATTTTTGTAAAATGGTGAAGGTGATAATTTTCTATGAAAGTCTGGCTTTTTTACTAACAGTATGACTTTCTTGACACAAAAATATACCTGTTGTCCTATTGATATCACTGAAATCAAGGGAGGCTTCGATAAATTCTGAACATATTGTGTACATCGCCATTGGTTCCGAAGATGAGCATTTAGTTTGGAAACTCCCAACCTTTTTAATACTGGGCCAGATCCAAAAACCTGGATGCTTTTAGGGGTTTGCACCAAAAATGTAAAACGCAAGTCAATTCAAGAAAATTTTATAATATTTATAGAGGGAAGTCCGTAGCAAAAAATAGTAGAGCAATGGAATTTAATGTGAAACTTGATTCTGCCTTCGAATTTCAACTAGTCTGTCGAATTTATGAACTTCAGTAAATAATTTTTGCTGAGCCAATCAAATATTAACAAAAATTAGCTAACACTTTGTTACTGATACGTTTGCGATCATTTATTTAGTGGAAGGACAAATACTTTTTAATGTATCTCACCAAAAGAATACGAAACATAGAAAATAATAAGACTCGAGGAAGACGAAAAGAAGTAATTGTTAAAATCATACGGAAGGGGGAAAATATTCCAAATCTATTTCTGTGAATTATTTATTTGTTTGTTTGCTTAAAATTGAAGAACGTCTGACAATAGTGCAGCTGTTTTATGAGTTATTTCTCAAGACAGTGCAATATTCTTGATGGCCACATTAATAGACACAGCTTCTTCTTTTACTCTCTCTTTTCTCTTCAAGGAAATAAAGTGGTTCTAGAATAGAGCCTGACTGACATTAATAGGTAACAGGTTGTGGGAGAGGGCAACACTCAATTAAATAAAGTAAAGATGGAACTGAAGATATTGAAAAGGAATGAAGCATTGTGTAGGTAATAATGATAGACAATAATCGTAACATTAGCTAGACAAGCAACCAATGCGCAGTCTGAGTAGATGATGGCTTTGACACAGGAAAGCCTATTGTGTTCTTGTGTCTATTGTACTTTCTATTATATTACTTTTCAAGCCCAATGAAAATTGATCGCTGATCAAGCCTGGCACCTGTTTGTCTGTTGTCTTTAAAATGTTTTTAGTGCTTTGGATTCCAGATTTCAGTGGCAAGGAGATTTATTCCATTCTCTCCAGATGGCAGTCGACTTAATAATTCAGATTCTCATAGACCACGTTAATGGAAATACATAACACTTTTATTTTCATCACAATATTTAGTGTGAATGCATACATAAACACACCACATTCTCATATACACACATGCACATATACACGTATACACATACACAGAAATACGCACGCACCTACATACGTATATGCAAATACATATATATCTAAATATGCACACAATACAAACATGCGCGCGCAGGCACACACACACACACACACACTCATAATATTGTGTTGTATCATTTGCTCACAATGTTATTTCCTTTTGATTTTTTAAAACAAAAATGCGCTAGTGTTTGTGTATTTATGCATGTGTGTTTGTGTGTGCGTGCGTGCGTGAACGAGACTAGAGTTTCACACTCTTACGATATTCGAATGAGTTCCCACCCGATCATGGTCGTGCCATGAAACTTGTGTCACAAGACAAGGGAACTCAGATAAATCCCATATTCGGCAGCATGTGCTGACGTCTCCATTTTCCTTTTGTCAAAAACTAGATATTTGGAATACACACACACACACATGCACACACACACACACACACACCACACACACACACACACACACACACACACACACACACACGTGCGTGCGTGCCTTTTTCTTTTTATATTTATTGGTCTCGCATGTGTTAGCACCACAAGGGTACCAACACATACGAGACCAATGGGATCGCTGCTGCAGAAGACCGCAGACAAACCAGGAAGAACAGAGCTAACAACCCTGTAGCAAGCGCTACCATGTCCTGTCCACGCTGTCAAAGACTCTTTCGGGCGCAGATTGGCCTCACTAGCCATCTACTGACTCACAAAACAAGCCCACACCAGGATGACTTGATGGTCTTCGTTGCATCGACGGACAGACTGCATACCTTCTAGAATGAAGGAGTTGGGTTTTAGCAAAGAATCAATAGTTACATCGTAGGAGTTTGTATAACAACAATGGTAATTGCTACGCATATTTTTACTGTTCTATGTACAGATTGTATCAGTAAAATTCGCGTCAGCCGGTCTCATTCTTTACTTGAAAAGTCTAGTTCTTTGTAACAAGGGTGCAGAAGTTGCACATTTCGAAGCAGTTATCCAAACATATTCCCCTTGGTGATTTTGGAAGTGGTGTTCACATTTGTGGAGCAACTAACTGCTATAACTGTACTTAACTTTTTTGTATCCCACAAAAGCTGTCGGCTTAGCCACTTTTGTACTTGGTACATGTTTTGATGGGGATATTGCGCCAGTATTACTTCAACTGATATGTATGTATGTATGTATGTATGTATGTATGTATGTATGTATGTATGTATGTATGTATGTATGTATGTATGTATGTATGTATGTGTGTGTGTGTATGTATGTATGTATGTATGTATGTATGTATGTATGTTATGTCAGGTCACTTTCGAGTGCTACTGGTAACATGTAACCAGTACAACCTGTTGCATGGTCGGGTCGTCGGCGACTAAACCGGCAACCCCGCCAAGCTTGCTTGGTGAGGAGGGTATTTATTGGATGGACACCCTGCGGGATGAAAAACAAAACCCGTCAAAGGGCGGAGGAACTCTTGAGAGTCAACGGCCATCCAATAAATGTCTTAAGGCTGTATCATGCGCGGGGACATAGAAATAATCGGACTGAATACCCGATCGCGCGGTTAAACCATTGGGAGTGAAGGACTCCTAGCCTTTGTTAGGGCATCCTTGTAGGAGAAGGTAACTCAGGTAACTGGGATAACTCCGAGATAAAACCTGCGGCTCAGTGGTTACCGATGATGTTGACTTGTTCTTCTTTTCGGATTATGGCTGTTGTTGCTTAGTGAGTGGGATTGACTCAGTGCACAGCCTTTCTTCACTTTAAAAAAAATCTTCTTGCACAGGCATTGCACGATAACAACATTGATTAAGCTTCGTGCAATGGCCATACTCGATATGTATGTATGTATGCATGTATGTATGTATGTATGTATGTATGTATGTATGTATGTATGCATGTATGTATGTATGTATGTATGTATGTATGTATGTATGTATGTATGCATGTATGTATGTATGTATGTATGTATGTTTGTATGTATGTATGTATGTATGTATGTATGTATGTATGTATGTATGTATGTATGCATGCATGTATGTATTCTGTAGCAGAAATATTGTCCATATTTATTCAAGGGCAATCTTTTCTGCGGATAACATTGTGAATTATTCTTATCAATGACATAATGTCACCGTGGGAGATAGTACCTTGATGACATGTTTGTGTACTTGCTGGTTTCATACGAACATACATATATATATATGCGTACATAACACACATATACACACATATAAGTATATAAATGGATATTTTGATTCTACAGAAATATGGAAGATGAAGGCTAAACGAAACTTCTTTAATAAGTGCGAAGAAAGAAAGGTGCATTTCTGTGGTCACTCGACCAGCTAAAAAATCAACAAAAATGTCTCTCCTACCATACCCTTATTAACTGGGGGCTGCCCAGCTTGAGGTGGGCAGTAGCTAACCAATAGGACACGGAAGTCCCTCCCACCGGCAGAGGTAACCCGTAGCGTCCATATTTTACGCCAATCTGAATGGACTTATCACTCGTAACTGTTACCTCCCGTGTTGTTTCTGCAGCTTTTTACAGCAGCACTGAAGTGTCCTCTCCAGTTTTGCGCAGGCCTGGGCTATAGATAAGAAAGTCCTGGGTAGCCCAATCGTCAGATCAACTATCGATATGATATTCTCCATACGCCAACTTCAGGAGAAGTCCAGAGAGCAGAAAATGCCATTATATATGGCCTTCATTGATCTAACAAAGGCTTTTGACTCGGTAAGCAGAACAGGCCTCTTCCTCCTGCTCCAAAAAATCGGTTCCACCAAAGCTGAGGATCATCAGTCTTTCCATGATGACATGCAAGGCACCATACAGCACAACGGTTCAACATCAGCCGCCTTCCAAATAAAAAACGGGGTAAAGCAAGGCTGTGTCCTCGCTCCTACATTGTTTGGCATCTTCTTCTCACTCTTGCTGTCACATGCCTTTCAGACATCAGATGATGGAGTGTTTCTGCACAGTAGAAGTGACGGGAAACTGTTCAATCTCTCGCGCTTGCGTGCCAAGACCAAAATCAGAAACGTCCTGATCAGGAGATGTTATTTTGATGATGCCGCTCTGGTAACACACACAGAAGAAGCCCTCCAAAGGCTCATTAACTGTTTTGAGCAAGCATGTAACGACTTTGGCTTAGCTATCAGCCTTAAGAAGACCAACATCATGGGCCAGGCTACATCGGACATCCCAAACATACATATTGGAGACCACAGATTACAAGAGGTGGAGAAGTTTACCTATCTGGGCTCTACCGTCACCTACAACCTATCCCTTGACGCTGAGCTCAATATACGCATTGGCAAGGCAGCTGCTGCGATGGCCCAACTCTCCAAACGGGCTTGGGACAACAATAAGCTGACCAAGACCACAAAAATGAAGATCTACCAGGCATGTGTACTCAGCACTCTACTGTATGGAAGCGAGACCTGGACGCTATACACACGCCAAGAGCGTCGCCTAAACATCTTTCACCTGCGCTGCCTCCGAAAAATCCTCCACATCAAATGGCAGAATCATATCCCCAACAAAGATGTCCTCAGGCAAGCAGGAATACCAAGCATGTTTGCACTCCTCACACAAAGACGTATGAGATGGCTTGGGCATGTTAGCCGTATGAAAGATGGCAGAATCCCCAAGGACATACTCTACGGAGAGCTTGCTAGGGGTACTAGGTCTGTGGGTAGACCGATCTTACGTTACAAGGATGTTTGCAAAAGGGATATGAAGGCCTGCAACATCAACATTAGCGGTTGGGAGGCAGTCGCCGGCAACCTGGAGAATGGCGACGTACAGTAAAAGAGGGTATACAGAGGAGTGACAGAAAGAGAGAGGAGAAATGGAAAGAAAGGAAGAGACATAAACAAGAGACCATGGCACTACAACCAGCCAGGAACAGTCTTCGCTACATTTGCAGTACCTGCCAGAGGGAGTGTTTGTCCAGGATAGGACTACACAGCCACAGCAAGAAATGTAACAGGAAATAAAATATAACAGCCGAGACAGAAAGGATGCCAAACAAAAACCATACCCTATCGTCTTAAAGAAGGCTGAATAAAGTACTTTTAGATATACTAGCCTAAAAACATAGAAAGACGTGCTTGTCATGGCAGGAACATCCCTCAATGACCAATATTATTTTAATCATATCGGCAGGTACGGGAGACAAGTTCAGCATGTTTCGGTCATCTTAAACCTCCTTAGCGTAGCGATGACTTCATCAGATTTAACGAAATAGCGATGAGAGAATAACTAAAATAGCAATTTAGAAAAATAATATCTGAAGAAATTTGCTCAGAGACATCATTATCACAAAACACAATCGTTAAGCTAGTGTTGATGTATTTTCTTCATCACATAATTTATTGATTCTCATACTCTATGACGCCCATTACATCATATATGTTAATGTTTGTCTGTATAAATATAACAATTGCAGCGTGGAAGGTGTTTATAAGCCATTTAAGAAACACACAAAACCGTTAGATTCATTTCAACATGTAAATTTAATTTGTCAAAATATTTTCGTCGCTTTGGGACCGCGACCTGTTCACTGACAAAGCTTCATGCTGCATTTGTCAGTGAACAGCTTTGTCAGTGAACAGCTTTGTCAGTGAACAGCTTTGTCAGTGAACAGCTTTGTCAGTGAACAGGTCGCGGTCTCAAAGCGACGAAAATATTTTGACGAATTAAATTTATATGTTGAAGTGAATCTAACGGTTTTTGTGTGTTTCTTAAATGGCTTATAAACACCTTCCACGCTGCAATTGTTTCCGTTCCAGCACATGATCTCAGATCAAGTCACTCGCTATGCAAGTACATCTGTATAAATATACTTACCGATAAAACGAGGAAGCAGTTCTGCTGAGAGACATATCTGACGAGAGAGACCTGCGTTGAGGAAAGCGGCGTTCTGTAAGGAAGGATGTGTGGAGGTTATGCCGCTCATGGACGATAAAAACGGGTTGGCATTGGCACCATGGAACGATGAAAGGTTTCCGGTAGGAATACTGAATGAATGACGGACAGCTTCAGATGACAGAGGCGGTGGTGGTGGTGGTGGCGGTGGAGGCAGCGGTGGTGGTGGTGGAGGTGGCGGTGGGGGAGTATGATGGTTGCTGTCACTGTTGTTAATTACTTCGTCTTCTGCCATAATTCCGTTGAGCTAAAAGAGGGGTTTTCCCTTGAGAAATGGAAAATAAAAATTTATGTAAGAACATTACGTTTATTTTAAAAGTGAGGGAACACGAACAGTGCTCATGAATAACCATTGCAGGTTGTCCCAGACATGTCAAATTCGTGTAGCGGATACAGAAGATAAATTTCAGCATGCAAACACACACGCACACATGTACATCTGTATGTATCTCTCTCTCTCCCTCTCTCTCTCTCTCTCTCTCTCTCTATATATATATATATATATATATATATATATATATATATACACACGTATAATAGGGATGACCACTAAGTGGACATCCAATGTGTTAGAAGAAGATCACCTACGATCTAACTACAAAGAAAAGAACGTTCTCTAGAGAAATTCAGATTTTTTTTAAAGGTTACTGGTTTCAAATTGATATTAATTAAATCAATATTCAATTTATCACCCTCATTATTTAAATTTATACATATATATATATATATATATATATAATATATATATATATATATATATATATATATATGTCTTTATGACCACAGCCTTCAGAAAGTGTAGACGGCATCCTAACCCTTTCTTATCCCTTTCTTATGCCGTTGTTTTCACGCATTCAAAATAATTTTTCTTTCGTTCGGCTTAACAGCCCTTACCATTTGTATTACTGTTATTCTAATTGTCCTGTCGTTTACTGTTTTTATTTGTATTTTTACTGTCTTGTATTGTTTTTACTGTCCTATTTTTGTTACCACTTTTACCCCTCCGCAAAAAAATCTCAAATTTTATTTAATTTGCTTTGCGGGAAGGACCGTTTCACCGAATACGTGTCTCGCCTTTACCTTCGAAACACGGAGTAGACGAAACGGAGGCGGCTGAAGAAGGGGAATTTTCCTTGTGTTGTATGTCTTGTACCCTGACTTTTCGTTTTTAAAAAAATGTCCATTTCCATGGTTCTGTTTTTATGTTTTCGTTTCTCATTGTGTTCGACGTTATTTTGGTGTCCTGTACCTATATATGCATGTATATAAATGTAGGTACGTACATATATGTATGTATATATGCATATGTTTTATTTATTATTTTGTTATCATATATATATACATTTACACACACACAACACACACACACACACACAACACACACACACACACACACACACACACACACACACACACACACACATATATATATATATATACACATACATACATACATACATACACAAATATATTACACTGAAAAATGCGGGCGCATGCATGTTAATATTCAGCAGGAAAAGTACAGAACAAGATTTCCACATTAGAATTTGCCTAATTCGTCACCTCTAAAGGAAATTAAAAAGTACCTACAATTAAAATTCTACTCTACTTAAAATATTGCAGCCGAGAATAACATTTTAAAAATCTACCATATTTTATTAAGTTGCAAAGAACCGTCTCAGGGATAACTAGAATCCTATGAATCCACTGGTGTATTACCTATATTTAATCTTTAGCATTTGTGTTAATTGCTCATAAATAATAGGTAACGACAAAAATAAACTGGAGTTTATCAATATTCAAAGGTAAATAGAAAATGGAAATACAGTTAATTGATAACAACTGATTTCCATCGATGATAATTGATGGAAATCAGTTGTTATCAATTAACTGTATTTCCATTTTCTATTTGCTTTTTATATTTTATTAATACAAAAATTATGAAAACATTACTGGTTTTTCCCCCCAAAAATAAGCTCATCCGATTTTAAGTCTATGGGCTTATATTCAACAACTCTTTTCATTTATAACCCCAGTAATTTTTATTATTTTCATTAAAAAATGATTTACTCTTTTAATCTTTTACTTGTTTCAGTCATTTGACTGTGGCCATGCTGGAGCACCACCTTTAGTCGAGCAAATCGATCCCAGGACTTATTCTTTGTAAGCCTAGTACTTATTGTATTGATCTCTTTTGCCGAACCGCTAAGTAACGGGGACGTAAACACACCATCATCGGTTGTCAAGCGATGTTGGGGGACGAACACAGACAAACAAACATACACACGCACACACACACATATATATATATACATATATACGACGGGCTTCTTTCAGTTTTCGTCTACCAAATCCACACACAAGGCTTTGGTCGGCCCGAGGCTATAGTAGAAGACACTTGTCCAAGGTGCCACGCAGTGGGACTGAACTCGGAACCATGTGGTTGGTAAGCAAGCTACTTACCACACAGCCACTCCTACACCTACAAAATTTGAGCAAAATTATTTCATTCTGCATTTAAGCCCATGGGCATATTTTCGAAAAAAGCAGTATTTTAAAAATTGAATAAGACAAAATTAATTTTTAAAAATACAGTAGAATTCGCCTCATTAGTCATCCCTAGGAGAAAATTGAAAGTGACGAATTCGGTGAAGTAACGAATTAGCCTAAGAAGAATTAGGGTAATTCTACTGTATTAACGTTAACTAATAAATTTTACGTATGATTTATTTGTCAGATTAAATTACTTTTTTAAATGTGGAAGAATTGACTCAGCATGTGGTTGATTTGAAACCATTTAATGACCATTCTACAGCAATCAATATTTTGTTTTGTTTTTGTAATGGGATTTCTATTTAATTGAAAAAAAATCTTGTGTAATATTATTTACAACTCCCTATTTCGTTTGTACTTGATACAACTAAATAAAATGACTATATTAATTGTATATTTCAAGAGACATGAATTTAAAAGATTTTTTTACTCTTACTCTCTTTTACTCTTTTACTTGTTTCAGTCACTTGACTGTGGCCATGCTGGAGCATCGCCTTTAATCGATCGAGCAAATCGACCCCAGGACTTATTCTTTGTAAGCCTAGTACTTATTCTATCGGTGTTTGCCGAACCGCTAAGTTACGGGGACGTAAACACACCAGCATCGGTTATCAAGCGATTTTGGGTGGACAAACAGACACACAAACACACACACACACACACATATACATATATATATATATATGCGACGGGGTTCTTTCAGTTTCCGTCTACCAAATCTACTCACAAGGCTTTGGTTGGCCCAAGGCTATACTAGAAAACACTTGCCCAAGGTGCTAAGCAGTGGGACTGAACCCGGAACCATGTGGTTGGTAAGCAAGCTACTTACCACACAGTCACTCCTACGCCTATTTTTTTGTTTAAATTTATATTTGATTATTTTTGTATCATGTTTTAAAATATTTACTTGGTTTTTTAGATTCTCATAATAAATGAAATAAATTCTCTCAAATTTACCTAATTTTGATTTTTAAAATGTTATTCTCGGCTACAATATTTTAAGTACAGTAGAATTTTAATTCTAAGTATTTTTTAGTTTTCTTTAGAGATGACAAATTAGGCAAATTCTACTGTAGAAATCTTGTTTTGTATTTTTACAGGTGTAATAACTTAAGAATATTAACATGCATGTACCTGCATTTTTCATTGTAATCCACTTTTTCTTTCGGGCAATGTAATAAAACTAATAAATATTCTTTTGTTAAAAAATATTTGAATTAAAAGAAACCTGCCTGTATATTTAGTTCCTTTAAAATTAATAATTTTTTAGGATAATGAGAAATGTAATTATAATTATAAAAAAGTATTAGATCCTATACCTATTTCTTTATTGCCCACAATGGAATAAACACAGAGGGGACAAACAAGGACAGACAAATGGACTAAGTCGATTACATCGACCCTAGTGCGTAACTGGTACTTATTTAATTGATCCCGAAAGGATGAAAGACAAAGTCGACCTCGGCGGAATTTGAACTCAGATGGTAGCGGCAGACGAAATGCTGCTAAGCATTTCGCCCGGCGTGCAAACAATTCTGCCAGCTCGCCGCCTTATTAGATCCTATATCTTCACTGTATATAAAATTTTTATATTGAAACAAAATGCATAATTACGAATGCGCCAAAAAAGATAGTGAGAAAATTCATTATGAAAATAATTTTCTATATAATAGTGAATATTAATGTAATACAAATTTTATTATAAAATCAAGAATTAAATTAGCTATATCTATATGTAGTAAGAAGAGCTATCAAGAAGAGGTATGAGAATATATAGTAATATAGCTATATAGAAAGAAGAGTATCTGATCATATGAATAGTAAAGCCATGACTAATATAAAATTTTTAATGATACAAAAATAGCCAATGGAGCTACCGTAAGGCAGGAGGAGACACCTGCCTTGTTAGAGCAAAGTTAGTGTGTTAGTCGAAATTCATGCAAAATAAAAATAAAGCCTGCAATTCAAGTACTGTATTTGCCAATTTGCGTGAAAATAAAAAATCTGAATCCTGCTACTCTGAAAATCCAATCATACTATCTGAAAGCAAAAACCTTGTCAATTTACCCGAAGAAATAATATATTTCTTTACTACCCACAAGGGGATAAACACAGAAGGGACAAACAAGGACAGACAAACGGATTAAGTCGATTACATCGACCCCAGTGAGTAACTGGTACTTAATTTATCGACCCCGAAAGGATGAAAGGCAAAGTCGACCTCGGCGGAATTTGAACCCAGAACGTAACGTGCTAACGTTTCTGCCAGCTCGCCGCCTTAACCCTAAAAAATAATAATCTAAATTCTGCTACTCTTAATATTGAATTAAAGTTTAAAAGCAAAAAAAAAAAATAAAAAACTTATTAAAACTTTGGTCGTCATTATGCATTGCTACTGTTTGTTTAATAAAAATTCCTCCTCGTATAATGATTTTACTTTCATTTTGTGATAGACAGCTATCATGCAGAAAAGGGCAACTTTTAAATCCTGTTTTCTGATTAAGTGAAAATGAATAAAATTTAAACCTCAGTAACATTTTTCTGCAATAAGTATGTATGTATGTATGTATGTATGTGTGTGTGTGTGTGTGTGTGTGTGTGTGTGTGTGTGTGTGTGTGTGTGTGTGTGTGTGTGAATGTTTATTTGTGATGGACAGCAGAAAATAGTCCTCTTATCATTAATTGCTGTCTGATTAGCCCTCTCTTTAAAGCTACGTATTGTCACATGGGCGTTTTAAAAGTTAGTTATGTGTCTGTGCATGTGTGTGTGTTGTGTGTGTATGTGTGTGTGTGTGTGTGTATTTACGAAAGTATGTATGCAGTGTCGCATGTATATTCCTGAAGTCGATTTCGGGTATTATTCTCCCCTTTTTGACCTCACATATTTGAAATCTCAACTCTTTTTCTACTGGACCAAATTTCAAATTTTGCAGCTCAAAATGTAGCTTAGGAAATGACCAATCTAAAAATGTACAAACATCATCAAATTTGATAAAAGACCTGAAATAGTGACAAATCTTAAAAGTGGTCGCGATTGAGTAAATGTTGACTTTTAAGAATATTATTCACACACTGCTGTGTGTGAATCATATATATTACAATATAATGTATTCCATGAATATGAAGTAGATCTTTACAAGATATCTAAATACTGAATTGGATCAAACATTTTGCAATATTAGTTTCCAATTTTGACAGAAGGTCATCAAATCTGGAATGGAAGGAAGTTGATTATATCGATCTCAGTGCACAGCTGATACTCATTTTATCGAGTACCGAAAAAATAAAAGGTGAAGGCGACCCTGGCGGAAATTGAACTCAAAATGTAAAGAGAGAGAAGAAATTCCGGGAAGCTTTTTACTCTGCGTGTTAACGACTCTGCCAGCTCGTCGCCTTATTGCTGTAATAAGTAATAATATTACTTAAAAATTGTTTTACGTCTTTTGGCACATTTAGCTTAAATAATAATTCTTTTTATTTTGAATATTTTTTGAAACGATTAGCACCATCACACTTGATTTGATGAATTCTAGGATCTTTTCCTTTTGATCGGCAGGTCGATAATTTTTTTTTTTTAACTAAGCACTTTCAAACAGCAGTAACTTTATTCAGCTCAATAGACGTCACTGATTGGTTGAAATTACCCAAATACGACAACTTTAACACAAAGTAACTTCGAAAATACAAACTTTTCCCAACAACGCTAAGAGTAAAAGATGTTCTATATGACACATTCTACCAGTATCCGAATTTTAGTTTTAAAAAATTAATTTATCGACCTGCCGATCAAAAAGAAAAGATTCGAGTTCTATCATGTGAGCTAAAGAAAATTTGCTTTAAAGCGTTACCACTGTTTTCAGCACATTTGGCCACAGTAGTTTTTTTTTATTTAATTATTTATATATATATAAGGAAAATCATGGGATTCCTGTAGTCGATATCTATCAGAAAAGTTAAATTTAAATATAGTTTTCTGTTGAAAGAAGAATAATATTTAGAGTCAAAGTCGATTTCAGGCGTTAATCTCCTTTTTTGCCGGTTTTTACCTCAGTACATTTTTCTACTGATTATTTTTGCATATAACTAACATGGATAGATTCCTATCGTGGAGATGTATCATTTAAGCTAAAACAAAGTATAGATTTTTTTTTTTTTTTAATATTTGAACTCAAAGCCGATTTAAGGCGTTATTCTTCCGTTTGTGGCCTCTCATATTTGACTAAAAATCTTTTTCTTCTGATCCAATTTAAACATTTTTTTAAGCTGAAAATGTGACCATCTAAAATGTAAACATCATCTAATTTGGTTAAAAACTGAGTTAGTGACAAAGCCTAGAAGTGGTCGTGAGTGAGTAAATGTTGACCTTAAGAATATTATGATACATTTGATAGATAGATAGATAGATAGATAGATAGATAGATAGATAGATAGATAGATAGATAGATAGATAGATAGATGGATGGATGGATGGATGGATGGATGGATGGATGGATGGATGGGTGGGTGGGTGGGTGGGTGGGTAGGTAGGTAGGTAGGCAAGTAGGTAGGTAGGTTGATAGATAGATAGGAAGGTAGAGAGATAGGTAGATAGATAGATAGATAGATAGATAGATAGATAGATAGTAGATAGATAGATAGATAGATAGATAGATAGATAGAAAGATAGACAGATATTGAGATTCAATGAATCAAAACTCACATTAAGCTCTCTGTCAAGTGCATGGCTAATAAAAATGGCTGTGGTTAAGGTTAGGATAAGCTTTAGCGTCGTTCAGAAAACCCAGGAATTACCAAATTTCCTGTAAACATTATTACCAGTTTATTTATAAATATTAACATTTGTGTGTTTACAAACATTATCATCTAATTCAGGGGTCGGGGAGCTTTTTTTTTAAACATTTACCCCAAAATATATTCATTTACGTCTACGTTACCCCTTTGATTTGAAAAGAAGAAAACCATAGATTCTTTGAATTCAAAAGGTTTATTAAATCTATTTATATGGAAAATACAATTATAAATATAAAAAGTAAAAAACAAATGCGATAAAATAAATTAATATCTACGTTATGAAACAGAAGGATTTTTCTAGAAACTTTTTCACTTCAGGTTTTGGTGAAATGATGTTTCATCTCCGTTACAATTGCATCGAAATTGGGGCATTCTGATGCCAAAGTAATCTGGATAGTCTTCCGGTCCAGTCGATTTCTCTGTTTTGCTTTTATGTTCATTAGAGTGGAAAATCCTTGCTCGCAAAGGTAGCTTGTTGCAAAAGGCAGCAACTTTTTGACTGCCTCCTCATGCTAGAAGAAAAATTTCTGTCGTAACAAGGAATAACTCCCAAGAATTTCATTTTACCCCTACTTCGGGTAATTTACCCTAGTTCGCCGACCCTGATCTAATTATTCATAAACATTATCATTATTTCAATAAACATTGCAATATGTTACTTTATAAATATTACCCCAATCTGTTTATAAACGAGACATAAGTCTATTTATAAACATAAACACAAAGTTGTTTATAAACATTATCTCTAGTATGTTTATAAATAGTATCGCATGTTTGTTAACTCAAATCTCTATATATATGAAGCTGAAGTTGTCTGTGTATGGCAGGTTTGGTAGCCTTCAACTAACACTATCTCCTCTGAGACCCTACGGCTCAATTGACCAAAATTGAGACTATGATAGAAGAAGGCTTGCACTTCCTTCCGTAGAAGAAAAAATTCAAATCGAACCATGTTAACACCAAAAATTATTTACATTAAAAAGGTGCTTTTTTTCTATGAAAATACCTATTTTTTACGATTTTTTGATAGCTGTGTCGCCATTTTTCAGTGTATTTCAACCAGAAAAATGTTCACTTAAAGAGAATAACAAGCTACATAATGCAAAATTTTTACTTTTCAAAAATTCTTATTCTAAAGGGTCGAAACAACTCCGAGCAACGCCGGGCGATACTGCTAGTTTGTTTATAAACATAAACATTATCGTCAAAATATTCATCCATAATATTTTATATCCATAATGTTTTCTCACTTATGCATGAACGAAAGGGAGAAAATATTCCACAACATATATGAATTTTGTGAAATGTTTTTAAAAAAAAGATAAATAGAAGGTGTCAAAGTCTAAGACTTTTCTGAATAACAGAGAAGAAACTCCATTTTCATTTTACTTTCGAGTCTCATATTAAAATATGTTCTCGAATCACTGTAGTCATATACCGTGTTATTGACGTTCTTTGATGTTGTAAAACTATTATATTGTTCAAGGAAATTTCTGAGTGTTTATGTCGGTAAAAGTTATTTAGAAAAATCTGGGCATTTGCAGAAATTTGCTTGCCGTAGAGAGAAAGAAGTTTTGTTCTCTTAGCCGAAGAGTTTGGCCCGAAACATCAGTATCCTCTTCACGACTGCTATGCACTTTTAAGTGTCAAATAATCTTGCAGTCGGCCGAGAGTTCGCTCAATGACGCAAGTTAACAGCAAAATTAAACGTATGTATATTTTCAATAGCTCTGTCTGTTTGTCTGTCTGGCTGTCTCTTTCACACACACACACACACACAATCATACGTACATATACACTTACATATTCATTGATTTCTAACTTAATACAAAATCATTTAAAATTATTGTAGCACCAGATAACGGAATCTACATTGTCACGAATAAATTTAAAATCATTGAGTTTATGAACTTAACCACAAGGTTTGTTCAACAAAACTACCCGATACTTTATAAACATTATCACTAGATTGTTTATACAAACATCATGAACAGATTGTTTGGAAACATTACCACTGGTTCATTCGTAAACATTATCATAAGTTTGTTGGTAAACATTATCACCAGACAGTTTCATAATATCATCACGTTTGTTAATAGATATCAATAACAAGATTTCGTTTTGGGTATTTGGTTTGCAAGATTCTTTATGTGAGTTCGTGTGTAGAAGCATATTCTGTTGTGTCTGGGGAAAGTCATTTTCTTTTTGTGCCTTATGATTTAAAACAGTCACCGGTAAAATTTCCACTGATTTCTTATTTTTATTTTCCTAAAATTTTCTTTGCGTCTTGCAACCTTTTCAATTGTCTTATTTTCCTAAAATTTTCGTTGCGTCTTGCAACCTCTTCAATGGTCAAGACCAATGAAAATGTTGCAAGACGCAACGAAAATTTTAGGAAAATAAAAATAAGAAATAAGTGGAAATTTTACCGGTGAGTGCTTTAAATCAAAAGGCGCAAAAAGAAAATGACTCTCCCCAGACACAACAGAATAACAAGATTGTTTATAAACATTTACATGATTTTGTTTATGAACATTTCCATAAGTGAGTTTATAAATTTTTTCACACACGTTATAAAGATTATCACCAGTGTGTTAGTTTATAACCAATAATATAAGTCTGTTAATAAATTATCACAAATTCGTTACTTTATCAGAACGTAGAAAGTCGGAAAAAATACCGCAAGGCATTTTGTCCAACGAGCTAACAATTCTGCTAATCCGATGCGTTTAAGTTTTAAAATACTGAAGACATTTTTGTTCAATTTTATTAGTGTTATTACTTAACTAACTCAAAAGACCATTGAGTCAGTATCCCAACTGATATTTCCATAGCGCTGACCATCACAGGTAACTTATCCAAGTATAATTGGAGCCTATTCTAAATAGCACTTAAAATTTACATTATGGCACTAATGCAAAAAAAAAATTAATAATAAGTAAAAGTTGATGGGTTTCAGCTCAAAATCTACGAACTTATAATCCCAAACCCTACCAACTCTACTGTTTCACTCAAGTATACATTGTGTGGAGGCACATGGCCTAGTGGTTAGAGCAGTGGACTCGCGGTCGAGGGATCGCGGGTTCGAATCTCAGACCGGGCGATGTGTATGTTTATGAACGAAACACCTAAGCTCCACGCGGCTCCGGCGAACTTCTGCTGACTCTTTCACCACAACTTTCTCTCACTCTTTCCTCCTGCATCTTGCAGCTCACCTGCGATGGACCGGCGTCCCGTCCAGGTGGGGAACCTATACGCCAAGGGAACCGGGAAACTGGCCGTTATGAGCCAAGCATGGCTCGCGAAGGAACAAACAACAACAACAAAGTATACATTAATTTCCCACAATCATTTAGTCATTACTGAATTAAGAAATTAATTTAATTAAAATCACTTTTTCATGTAACTGTTTCTACAACACCATACTCTCAAAGCGTTGAATGAAGGAATAAGAATCATAACTTGGAACCTTCAGTTACCAATTCCCGTGCACAAACATATCTTGACTGTTTCTTTCATTGTAATCTAGCATTCCAGAAAACTAAGTATAGAACACATGTTTACGTTTTAAAACGCATATAAGTTAATTAATATGTCAATATTTACACACTCAAAGATGCCGGGCGAAATGCCCAGCGGTATTTCGTCTGTCTTTACGTTCTGAGTTCAAATTCTGCCGAGGTCGACTTTGGCTTTCATCCTTTCGAGGTCGATAAATTAAGTACCAGTTGCGTACTGGAGTCGATTTAATCGACTGGCCCCCTTCCCCAAAATGTTGGGCCTTGTGCCTAGAGTAGAGAAGAATATTTACACTCAAAGGCGGCGAGCTGGCAGAGACGTGAGCACGCCGGGCGAAATGCTTAGCGGTACTTCGTGTGCCGTTACGGTCTGAGTTCAAATTTCGCCGAGGTCAACTTTGCCTTTCATCCTTTCGGGGTCGATAAATTAAGTACCAGCTGCGTACTGGAGTCGATCTAATCGACTGGCCCCATCCACCAAAATTTTGGGCTTTGTGCCTAGAGTAGAAAAGAATATTTACACACTCAGAAGTGACAAGCTGGCACAATCGTTAGCACGCCAGGCAAAATGTTAAGCGGCATGTAGTCCGTCTTTACGTTCTGAGTTCAAATTCCGCTAAGGTCGACTTTACCTTTCTGTCATACTTTCGGGGTCGATAAAATAAGTACCAGTTGATCACTGGAGGTCGAAGTAATCTGCTTAGCCCATCCGTCGATATTGCTGGCCTTGTGTCAAAACTTGAAACCAATATTTATACGTGCATAAATGCATAATCATACATACTTGTGTGTATCTGTATGCATGTATGTATGTATGTATGTATGTATGTATGTATGTATGTATGTATGTATTATGCATGTATGTATTTGTCCTGGACATGACTTTAAACAGCATCCGAAGTGGGACCCTGGTACAAAAATTCCAGGGTTTTGAGGAGTATGGGATCACCTCTAAGCCCTTTTGTTCCCAGGTCTACTCTGTCTTAGAGCTACGCATTAACTATCATGTGAAGCATTGGGAGTGAAGCACACCTAGTTTTCGTTAGAACATTTTGCATGAACTTACTGAGTTTTGCAAGTGGGCTCATTCGGTCTTCCACTACACATATGCACACACATACCCACATATCCCCCACATATATACACATATATATCAGGTCGCTTTTGGGCGCTACTGGTAACATGTAACCCTGTACAGCCTGTTGCATGGTCGGGTCGTCGTCAACTAAACTGGCAAGCTCATCAAGCCCGCTCGTTTAGGAGGGTGATTGTCGGACACCTTGCAGGACGAAAAATAAGACCTGTCAAAGGGCGAAAGAGCTCGTGAGCAGTCAACGGCCATCCTACAATATGTGTAAATGCGTATGCAAGCAGAGATGTAAGCGCGGGGACGTGGAAATACCCGGGTTGGTGTCCAGGCGCGCAGTTGGCCCACTGGGAGTGAGAGGCCCCTTGTTATTGTCACAACAGCCCTCTAGTAGAGGAGAACTCTGAGAGAAAACCTGCAACACTACACTGACAATATTCAATGATTAGACTAGTTCTTCTTTTCGAGTTTATGTTGTACGTGTTCAGGGAGTGTGATTGGATTTGTGAAAATCATTTCCCCACTATAAAAAATTATCACGCACAGGCATCGCTTGATGATAGAGGTATGGATTGTTGATATGGCTGTTTTTGTATATGTGGAAAAGTATTATAACACTTCCTTTTAATATATATATATATATATATATATATAGTGTTGTGTCTGGGGAGAGTCTGTTTTAATACCTTATTAATTAAAGCATTAAATATAATGCATAAATACGTGTACATATCTAAACAGAGATAGATAAATGATAGATGGATATATATATATATATATATATTATATATATATATATATATATATATATATATATATAATATATATATTGATAAAAATGGTAAGACAACAAGAGAAAGAAAGAGACCTCGATATTATGTAAATAGAGGAATTTATCTGTAAATGTAATATATGACAATTATTCGGTAGCCATAATAAAACTCCGAGTTTCGGATGCCGAGGTGGAAATCCACGCCACCATCTCTTCAGTTATCCGGCCATCGGAAAAATGCTATGAAAAATGACCGTTATACAAATCACACAGTAATTTCCCTTTGTATAACGGTCATTTTTCATAGCCTTTTTCCGATGGCCAGATAACTGAAGAGATGGTGGCGTGGATTTTCACCTCGGTATCCGAAACTCGGAGTTTTATCATGGCTACCGAATAATTGTCACATATTACATTACAGATATATATATATATATATATATATATATATATATATATATATATATATATATATATATATATATATATATATTATATATATATATATATATATATATATATATGTATACACGATAGTATATATCTGTGCGTACGTATGCACACACACACATACATCTTTTTCTTCTTCGTTATCAGGTGTATTATTTCTGGCGTTGTACTTCGAATTTTGTTTATGCTATGTTTGATGCATTGACGATTGTCAGTCCAATGCACTGATATAGTAAAATATATATGTCACTTTATGATAGATTCTTAACTGATTTTACTCGTTTGTATTTTGTTCTTTGATTCAGACATGTGTATATATGGCAGAAGTTGGACCAATATCTATGTGTTATCTCATATATATAGTAGTAAAACTTAGGCTACTACCCAAGCGATAATGATACTTTTTTTTCATTCCTCCTTGTTGTCAGACGAAGGAAAAAACTTGAAACGTAAGAGGCTATATCACACTATTTCTCTAAAATAGTTCTCTCGCAATGATGACTGAAGAGTCAAAATAGTACTCTCGCAATGACTCTCACAATAGTACTCTCAAAATAGTACTCTCACAATGACTGAAGAGTCAAAAATCGGAATCTTTAGTTATCAATTTATGTGCATTGGTATATGTTAAATAATTCTTTCGTTATAGTTATAGATAATTTATTTTCTTCATTGTAATTGAAATTATCGAATTATTCAACTGATTAATTAATGTCAGCACACACCATAATCAACTTCCTACAATGCCGGAGTTTTTCCCTTTATCATAATAGCTAACTAGAATCGAATATGCTAGGAAAGACAAGTTGTCCGTTCATAGATGAGTGACTGTCAATATGTATTTGATATGGATACTCTTGTTTGATACCTAAGACTATCGAGTTCAAATACCACGCTTAAAATAGCAACCAAATCGTCCTCAAACCAGATCCTACCATCTGAAATAAAGGATACACTGGACAATATTATTCCTGATCTTATGCCTGCTCGATCAAAAAGGACCCGAGACTAAACAACAATAACAACAGCATAGGGTATCTACTTGCAATCTATCGGTTTATTACATAAGCACAAGGCCACGGTTTTTTGAGGCAGGAAGAAAAGGAAACAGTCGAATCATTGTAGCTCCCTGAAGGTCACGTTAATCTCATAATCACTGCATTTTTATTCTCTGTTCACTATTCAATATATTTCTAACCCACCATTATTTCCTCTCAACAACGCTCTGTCCATGTTTTCCAGTCAAAATATCAGCCGGTAGAAGTTCAAGTTCAACATCCGGGAGGATAAAAGAGTTATGCACATTGACATGTTGCGATCAATCAACATCTAAAAAAATTCCTGCACTGAGAAAAATCATGGAATTTTTTTAATCAAGTGCGAACATTTGGGAATATAGAAGGGATGATGTACAGGAATCAGTGTTCATACCTTTCCATTGGAGATTGACACAGTAAAATAAATCGTACAAGCTAAGCTGAATACAACATTTATTTGGCTTCATAGAAGAATGATGAAAAGTTCAATCAGAAACGTTAGACATTTCTTCTCTTACTTTTTAACCATAAATAATTGTTTCATAACATGAAGAGTATGCAGACCTACAAACAGTTGATAAACTTGCATTAGGGAAAAGAATTAAGTACATGTATCGAAATAATAATTTCCAGCAGCATGAAATATGGGTCCCTTTTGACTTGGCACACATTCCTCAGCCAGTTTGTTTTAGGCAAATAAAAGAAATGAACTATTTTTTGGGTTAGGATTGAGTACTGTAGTGAAGTCTCACTGTGACATATTTCTTTTTGTTGCAGAAGATGTTGTTGTTGATACTGTTGTTGCTGTTGAGCGAAGCGGTCTTCTGTAGCGAGAGAAGCCCGAAACGTGGTCCTTTGCTATTCGTAAGACCTGCAGAAGAGAAAGCAGGTCAACCCCCGACACCGAGAGCATCGACGGATGGCTGAATGCGCATCCAGGCTCAGCGGTTGCGTAGGAAGTCGGGGACAAGAAACAGGAAGAAAGAGTGAGGGTAAGTTGGGGCGAAAGAGTACAACAGGGGTCGCCACCCCACCCCTGCCGGAGCCTCGTAGAACTTTAGGCGTTTTCGCTCAATAAACACACACAACGCCCGATCTGGGAATCGAAACCGCGATCCTCCGACCGCGAGTCCGCTGCCCTAACCATTGGGCCATTGCGCCTCCACTGTTGTTGCTGTTGCTTAATCTCAGATCAGCTCTGATGAAGCACGTCAAAGTAATCAAGCCATTCCAGCGATAACTTCGTCACTCTATTTTCAAACAATGTTTCCAAGACTACACTATCCAAATATGTCCTTCCTCTTTTAAGCTACTAAGATATGGCTTGAGAGGAATAAGCTGCTATTGGTGCTCGTGTCGACTAGATGCAAAAATATGGCTCTTTAGAAGTATATCATTACAGACGGAAGCAAAACATTTTACTTACCTCCAATGTTGGTTTGTTTTCTAATAAGATATTAATAAATAATTTGATGAGAACGAAAACTAGTAAACCGGCAAAACTTCGCCAATCGCTGTAATTCACATATATTTCTTATAGTATTTTCTAGATTATTCTGTTTCGTTAGTTGTCATTTCTTATGTGCAAAAAGCAGAAATCATCACACAGCAAAGTCCAGAATTCATTGACAGGATGGCAGAGTCTTAAACGAAGGATATTCCCGAATAAATCAAATTCTGTTGTCTGTTATCCATTTAGGCAATTTCAGTAGTTGTCTCCCTGTTGTTTGGTATTCTTCTGTGTTCTAATGTCACTTGCTCAGCAATTAAAAGTTAATAACCTAGTAAACTGTGTTGTCTTTGTGGGCTTCTCGATTTGTTTACCGGCGCCAATGACGTTCGAGTCGTTTGTGGGTATCAGAGTAAAATGGAAGCGGAGATAAACGTTCAACAGTCTTGACGACCACGTCAAACGAGATGAATAGGAACAGACAAAACAAACACAAGAATTAATACAATAATAACGCTAACAATGATAGTAGGAAACATATACAGTAACATGTATGCGTGCGTATGTATGCATGCATGTATGTATGTATGTATATTTATATATATATTTATATATATTTATATGCACACATACACAGACACAAACCAAGAAAGACAGACGTGCTTTCCCACGTGGTTATTTGAATAGAGAAAGAAAAAGACTTGTAAATAAGACGAAGAAAAGTATATTCAAGAAACTCATACACGCATATATATATATATTATATATATATTATAATATATATATATATATATGCATATACACGCACTCACACACAGGTACACATACGTACACGCATAAAAAGGATACGATATACGAAAGTAAACAGTAATAAATGTAACAATTATATAAGAAGATTGTGTTAACGCTTAATATCGCGTCATAAAGGTCAACTTTGGGTTAAAGTTAGTCTACCTCTCATCAGAGGCTTACTTTACTTAACTCCTCTCTGCCTTCTTACCCATATATTTACTAATCAACAAAACAACCAACCAACCGACCGACCGACCGACCAACCAACCAATCAATGTATTTACTTCCCACTGTCTATCAACCGAACTTTTACCTTATAGGCTTAGAACCTTCCAACTTTTGTTGAAAGTATTGGTCCCTCCCCTTCCTACAGGTATGATAATAGAATATATATTGACTGGTGTGGAGCTATTTAAAATCATACAGCTGGGTAATATGTTGGAAAATATGTTATTTGTTCAGCCAAGTCACGCCCTCTGTTGGTTAGAAATGATCTTGCATTCATGCTGCCAAAGAGAGAAGGGCACGTTTATTTCTTTTCATTCTCTAACTGTTAGATTAAACTAAACTAGGCCTTTAGGAAGTTGTATATAAATTATACGTTAAAAACAGAACCAGTTGGAGTCTGTGTCAGCAAAAATTATATACTGACGTTCATGAGTTTGGATTAGTTCTTATTCCTTATGAAGAGTATGCTAGTGGTGTCTCAAGATTGATACTTTGTGAGGAACGAAATAAACCCTTGCGCAAATGGCTCAGTCACTCTTTCCCAGAACATCGACGCTCTGGAATTCCCTTGTTATTTCTTTATTGCCCACAAGAGAATAAACATAGAGGGGACAAACAGGGACAGACAAAGGGATTAAGTCAATTACATCGACCCCAATGTGTAACTGGTAGTTAATTTATCGACCTCGAAAGGATGATAGGCAAAGTCGACCTCAGCAGAATTTGAACTCAGAACGTAACGGCACACAAAAGACCGCTAAGCATTTCGCCCGGCGTGCTAACGTTTCTGCCAGCTCGTCGCCTTTCTGGAATTCCCTTCTTGCTCATATCTTACCCGAAGTAGATGACTTATAAAGGTTCAAGGAGGACATTAATAACACCACTCACCTCTAAATTCCTTGTAATTTTCAAAATTAATTCAAACATTTAAGAAGTGTACTTCAGTTGAAATGCAATTACAAAAGGGTTATAAAATAAGATGGGTTCCAAGTGTAAGGGATCTTCACCAAATTGGTGATAATTCGACTTATATATAGTAAGGTACCATCCTATAGTAAGGTAGAAAATTTAAGACAATAGTAACAGATCAGAGGGAACTGCTAATGTCACGTATCTCGTGTTGTCTTCTAATAGTATAGGATGGAAGCATTCCGTGGGTTACGACGAGGGTTCCGGTTGATCCGATCAAACGGAACAGCCTGCTCGTGAAATTAACGTGTAAGTGGCTGAGCACTCCACAGACACGTGTACCCTTAACGTAGCTCTCAGGGATATTCAGCGTGACACAGAGAGTGACAAGGCCGGCCCTTTGAAATACAGGTACAACAGAAACAGGAAGTAAGAGTGAGAGAAAGTTGTTGTGAAAGAGTACAGCAGGGATGCCCACCATCCCCTGCCGGAGCCTCGTGGAACTTTAGGTGTTTTCGCTCAATAAACACTCACAACGCCCGGTCTGGGAATCGAAACCGCGATCCTACGACCGCGAGTCCGCTGCTCTAACCACTGGGCCATTGCGCCTCCACTCTAATAGTATAGACAGATGGCTAAACCACACAATGTCATGATGGCCTGGTCAAATAAAAAGAAGGGATTAATTTGAAGCCATTTTATAACGCCAATAAAAGCTACCATCTTGAATATTTATTTAGTGGTGCGTTCATCACTACTTCAGCAAGTATATTGAAGGTTATGCTTCGCTGGTGAGATCATATTAAAACCGGAAAATATCTGGAATTGATTGTCGTACTTGCTAGAAACAAACTGCTCTTAGTCATTGACTAATATTGTTTTTACTCTCATCGTGGAGGCGCAATGGCCCAGTGGTTAGGGCAGCGGACTCGCGGTCATAGGATCGCGGTTTCGATTCCCAGACCGGGCGTTGTGAGTGTTTATTGAGCGAAAACACCTAAGAGCTCCACGAGGCTCCGGCAGGGGGTGGTGGTGATCCCTGCTGTACTATTCCACCACAACTTCCTCTCACTCTTACTTCCTGTTTCTGTTGTACCTGTATTTCAAA
Source organism: Octopus sinensis (assembly GCF_006345805.1). Taxonomy (NCBI): domain Eukaryota; kingdom Metazoa; phylum Mollusca; class Cephalopoda; order Octopoda; family Octopodidae; genus Octopus; species Octopus sinensis. Next base: position 194,135,443 of record NC_042998.1, on the reverse strand, counting down.
GGGCCGGCCTTGTCACTCTCTGTGTCACGCTGAATATCCCTGAGAACTACGTTAAGGGTACACGTGTCTGTGGAGTGCTCAACCACTTACACGTTAATTTCACGAGCAGGCTGTTCCGTTGATTCGGATCAACCGGAACCCCTCATCGTCGTAACCGACGGAATGCTTCCATTTTACTCTCATCATATTTTTCTTTCTGGTAAGTTTTTTTTTAATGTTCCATGTATTAGATACATTAATACTAACTTAAGCATTGATATTTTATTTTATTATTTAATAAATAAGGGTTTCCTACATTATATCGACCGCAGTACTTGACTTACCTTAACTTCTCCGTAAGGATGAAAGGAAAAGTTACCCCGATGAGATTTGAACTCACAACGTAAAGAGAGTGACTTAATACAATATGTTTTGACTAGTACTCTACCAATTCTGCCAAATTTCAATGATTGAAGATATTTCAGACATTACAAGTAAGTAGTGAAATAATTCAAAAATCATTTAATAGAGATAATTAAAATACTAAAAAAGAGATGGATATCTAGTTAAGAGAGTGCCATAGTGGATAATTTACTTACTTGTACTTGTGACGACATTGACCCTGGGCGGGTTGAGTTGGCTTCTTCCACCACCCTCGAGGCATCACGAACCATGGCAGTGGAAGAAGTTTCGTGGGAATATGAATTTCATAAGCGGTCCCCAACAATCCCGCTTGTGGAGTCATCCTGTTTGCCGCAGATTGTCCGCAGACGCAGGGACAGAACGACCGAGGAGCTGCCGGTTGTCGAAACAGACACTCCGAGGATTTTCACCAGAGCCCTGTCTGCCGGGTTGTGGCCCTAATACCACTCGGTGTCAGACCAATCCGCCATGGGTGGCCCTACCAGGAACCGAAGTTCCCGACGGCATAGCTCTGACACTACCCGTTACCATCGTCCCCACCACGATGAGGAGGGGATGGACTTTGGGGACGCATGGTGGATAAGGACATTACTAACTTTGGTTCAGCAATAGAGGCTCCTGGTTCGAATCCAACTTGTGTCCATGTACACATGACATCTAATGACGATCGGAAAAGCAAACCAACCGAAATGTAATGTAGATATGATACAGTAAAATTATACTCCAATGTTTTCACATTTTAGCATAAAGCATCCGACAGCAGGTGTGGTTCCGGGTTCAGTTCCCCTGCGTGGCACCTTGAGCAAGTGTCTTCAATAATAGCCTCGGATCGACCAAAGCTTTGCATATAGATTTTAAAATAAAATAACATGTAGATTATCAATATATTTACAACACTTACAAATATTATAGTCAATAATAAATACCTGATGATTTGTCAAATCTTATTAAGTTTGCAGAGCTTCTTGATAAACAACATTTTTGGTCTTTCCTTGAAAAGGCGGCATAAATAAACAAATGATTAGGACTGCCGACTCTTGAGCATCTCACATAAAGTTGGCCATGGGAGAAAACTGGTTCTGCAATGTTCAGACTTATAACGTTCAAGGACTGCCTCTGGGCCTTGTTAATGCTCATTGCAAAGCTCAGTTTCAACAGGAATTTCAAGCGCTTGTTCTGGAAAGGCATATCCGAGGGAATAAGTGAAATTCTAGGAATGACTACAGGCTCACCGTTTGCTTTACCAGTCAAAATTGCTGTCTCCAAGAGTGTTGGCATCATCTTCTTTATTTAAAAAGTTCGTTATTTCTATATTGAATCAATTTCGGAATTAATCTCGTAGATTCAATATAGAATCGTAGATTCAATATAGAAACAACGAAGTTTTTTAAAAACTTCTGTTGGCTAGCTTTCCTCGATTTCAGCACAACATATTACTGTAGTGGGTATATAATAATATGTGGAAATTGACGATTTAAAAGTCTGTTATCAGCATATTGGCATAGAAATAATTTTCTTTTGCCCTTGTTTATAAGTTGTTTATATATATATATATATATATATATATATATATATATATAATATATATATATATATATATATATATATATATATATATGCTTTATTTAAAAACAGCAGAAATATAACAAAAGCTATTACTCAGAGTCTCACGTTCCCGTTCGTCGGACAGTTTTGTTAAAATGGAACAGAATATAACGATATAATCTAAACAGTTTTGATTATATCGTTATATTCTGTTCCATTTTAACAAAACTGTCCGACGAACGGGAACATGAAACTCTGAGTAATAGCTTTTGTTATATTTCTGCTGTTTTTAAATAAAGCATATTACTCTACCTCTGGTATTTGAGTACTCCTTTTTTCTATTAAATAAGCTGCGGTATACTATAGAAGGCTTTGGGAATGGAAGTTTTAATGTTGTTAGCGTAGAGTGGGTTGCATCAACATATCTAGTGTTTCTTGGGTTCGCTGTTGTTTGTTATTGCACGACTAGTCCTAGGGTTTGGTTTGTTAGTGGAAGGCTTGGGTTTCAAGGGTTCACCGCGAGCTCCTCGTTCATCTTAGCTATTAATCGATCGAATAATTTAGTAGTTGTTACATGTATGGGTGGCATGATTATATCTAGAATTTCTAAAGTATTACTATCACTAGTTGGCGGAATATAAGCGTACAAGATCTTTTAAATTTGGTGTTATTGTGATAGGATATTGTTTCATCATAAACACTTCTTTTAAAGGTTTGGTTATGATATCCAGCATGGTTTTGGAAGATAGTTTGCTTAGCAGAAAAGTTAGACATATTTTTAGTGATTTTATTCCAAACAGAATGGATTACAAGAGGATCTATAGATATAATGTAAGTTTTCGTTGGGTTTATAGTAGGGGAGGAATGTTTTTAAACTTCAGTCAAGAGTTAAGTCAAGAAAGTTTACTGTAGTAGTGCTCTTTTCGCAGGAGTTGGGTTAAAATTTTGGTAAAATTTGCGTAGTTTCTTCTCTAGTGTTTCGCGGGGACGAGTGGAATGATTAACTTCAGTAAGGAGAGCGTCGTCTCGATACAGATCTCCACCAATATATGGGAAGAGTTCATCTTGGAGACATAAACTTACGAGGTCTGCTTGACTAGATTGAGAAAGGCAACCTAAGTAATATCGGAAATATCAAATTCTATAATAGAATGCAATCCATTTCAGCAGTAACTCAAAGATATTATCAACCGGATTCAAAAATGGGATAAACTACATGTAATTGTGGACAAAACAGGTAATATTTACTTCTTTGAACCAAACACATATCTCGAATTCATTAGAAAAGAGCTCAATAAGAACTATAAAAAAGTGTAAATATAACTTTTAACTGGGACACCTAAAGTATTAATACCTATTATTTTGTTTTTCACGTTGAGCTCTGTCTTAAGTATTAATCTAACTCGTCTACTGTATTCCTTCCTTATCTTCTCTTTTATTTGTGTGTGTTGAGCCTATCTAGTTCATTGATTCCTAAGTATTTCTATATCTGGGTTTCTATGAATTTTTTGCGTAATGAAATAAAAAAAACAAGGCTGTATAGATATTAGAGCATTTATAGATAGAAGGTCTTACAGCTGTTTCTAGGATATTAATTAATAACAATATCCCTTCATCGGAGACGGTGTGAGAGGAAAAATTAAGTCATAGTTTATAACTTGTTTTATTCTCTTTATCTAGTGTGACATTGTTACTCTTAACTAGCTTTCCTCTCTTTTTAAGGTTGTTTTGGTATATTTTCTAAGCCGAATTTCATGTTTATTTGTTTTAGTAAATCCATGCACTGTCTGTAGTAATGTTTTTAGCTGTTTATCATTTGCATCATACAGTTTTGGATCAACCATTTACAAGAGATGGTTGATTATTTTTCCGTAACAGTTTTATCCACAACCAGTTCTGTTTAGCGAGTCAGTTAAAGGCATCAGTGCCAGACAGAAAAGGAGTGGAGAGTCTCCTTGGATTATTCCTCTTCTCATGAGGATGGCTTTAGTTCTTATGAGTCCCTCTTTCGTTTGGAGCTGCAGAACTTTATTGCTATTTATTCATGGCATGTTTAATATGTTTTACTATAGGTGGTGCTCTCATGTCCATAACTAGTGTTTCCAAGATCTATGTGTGGGGGATACAGTCAAAAGCCTTTCGGTAATCGATCGAAGCCATATTTAGATCCTTCTTTTTCGTTCGGTTGTCTTCAGTTATGATTTTATTGATCAATAACTGATCTTTACAGCCATGAATTTTTGCAGCATTCCTTTTGTTCTTCTGGAAACAGGTCGCTTTCTCCTAGATGTCTACCCATTCTCTACGACATTGTTGCACCAATTGTACTGCACTCAGTAGACTCCAGATCCACGCTAATTGCAGGTTCTGAGTAAGGTGAAAAATAAACAAATAACAACGGATGGGATGTGGTTCACTCATTACAGCTGTTTCAGACGTGCTTTTTTATTGATGAATAGAATTATTGCATCATGCGAAATAAATTTTTCATCAGGTGAATATATGCACGAATTATATATTTCAAAGCAGTTTAAAAAATCCAAGTATGTGCCATTGCATGACTCTTTGCCGAACTTCGGTCAGAGAGTGATTTAATTTCTTAAGTCTGGAGTTTATAAAGGAGAATCATTTAGGTGACTGGAACGGGGAGGGAAGCGAAAAGTTATCATAGGGGATGAAAATTTGATATCATACTCTACCTCGTAAAGGATAAAGTTATTTTATTTTATTTTTAATCTATAAATAGCTGAACAACAGAGTTCCCGTCAAAAACTCATCAAAAGATAATACGAATCTACAGCAGGGAAATATATCATAAACCCTCATACATGCGTTTGTGTACTAAAATAAAAGGTCATATAATGATAAATCTACTTACATACACACACGCACATACACACACACACGCACGCACTCGCACATACACACACACAATATATACACTAGAAAATTTGAAGGTATGAAAACAGCGGTGGTTGCATGTACCTAGGGCCTAATTGTATTTATTTAGTAGTATTGAAGAGTTGTGTTTTAATATGTAGAATGCCTCTTTTAGGCATAACTTCCAGGCTGAGCGTTGACCTTGGTATGGAAGCTCTGGGTCTATTATGGACCATGACAAGATATATGGAATATTTCTATTTTTGAGATGTGACTGGCGCGGGTTGTGGATTTACTGTGTTTCCCGTATCTAAAAGAATTAAGATGCGCGGCATATCGCTGTTTAAAATTTATAGTTGATCCTATATATATGGTTGTAAAAGTGAGTAACGTGTTGAGGACGATGCATTTATAAATTACGCCAGAGCTTCTGCAATGGGTTTGTAGAGGGCAGATGGTCCCAGGACGGCAGTTACATTGTGGGGATTATTCTCAGGAGTGGAGGAGGTAGTACTGTCAGAGGAGAGGTTAGAGATGCGGTAGATTAGTCTATGTTTCTCTCTGATTCCTCAATCCAGACTATCAAATTCGCCAGTACAATATACACATATGTCTATTTATAGAAATATGACCATTGTATCTTAGTATTCTTCCCTTCCGTTTTGAGGTTTACTATTCTCTTTAGAATCCCCACTCCTCTATACCTTTTTCTGTACCCATCCCTTAGTGTCATTCTAACATATAACCCCTCCTCATACTCCTCACACATATCCATTCCTTACATTTTGTCTCTCCCTATCCCTCCCCTACTCCTCTCCCATCCCTCTTCATAATATCTTGACCACCAGCTAACACACCTTTTTTCAATTTCTTTCACTTTTTCACTTAAAAATTTTTTTTCACATTTTCTCTTCTTGTTTCCATTTTCTCTTCTTACTTTCCTTCTTTCCTCACCTTCTCCTTTTGACCCTTCTCCTCATTTTAACATATACATATCTTCTCCCTCTCTATCCACTTAATACTACCACTACATTCTCAAATTTCAATTTACACCACAAGACCCCTTCGAATGAACAGCACTCTCCACACTTTCCATTTGTGATGACAAAATATGAACTCCTATTGGAATTTACACACCATGGACATGAAGCATTTCTACCACTTCTACACACCACTTCCCTTGGACAATAGAACTGCAACTATAACATATTTATATATTTTTCCTACTTTCATTCTCCTATTTCCCTCTATACTCCTCATTTCCATCCATTTCCAAAATAACTTCTTATGTTGAACTCTCATATTTCCCTCTATTTAACCATCTGACATCGTCTCTGATGAAGGGATATCCCTAATATCCCAGAAACAGCTGTAAGACTATTTTTCTCTTTATAAATGTCCTGAAGATTCCACACAGCCTTGGCTTTGGCCTTGTTGTTTCATTTTGTTTAACATATACATGATCATACAAGACCCGCATTAGACTCCTCACTCGTGTCATTATCGAACCGAGAGTTTAACTACGGTCCTTCCATAGCACTTACATAGACTTACTTGCCACCTTGGGTCTTCTGGATACCAATACCTCTCATATATATATATATATATATGTGTGTGTGTGTGTGTGTGTGTGTGTGCATGAGTGACAATTAGAGTTTCGGATGCCGGGTTAAGGATCTC
>NC_042998.1:194108936-194126436 GCF_006345805.1 Octopus sinensis | reverse complement strand
GTCTTCTTGGTCTTCCTCTTTCAACCTTTCCATAACTCTTTGACGCGTATCAGAAAGATTGATTTACGTGAGAATCCGCTGTCTGTTCATGATTCCTCACAACGGCATATTTAAACAACGTGCTAATGGAAGGGTACATACGTAGGGGTGCACATTAATAAAAACATTTGGTCACTGCTCTCCGTCGCATAGCATGTGTTATGGCGAAACTGCGAAGCCATTTAAAAGAACAAGTGTAAATCAGAAGATTACCATGGTTTATCAATATCAATGCTGGGCAAGGTGGCGAGCTGGTGGAATCGTTAGCACGCCGGGCAAAATGCCTAGCGGCATTTCGTTCGAATTCACGTTCTAAATTCAAATTCTGCCGAGGTCGACTTTGTTCTTTATCCTTTCGGGGTCGTTAAAAAAGAACACCTGTCGAAAACTAGAGTCAATGTAATCCACTTGCCCTCTCCCCTCGAATTTGATAGCTTCTATTTGCCGACGATGTCAAACTGGTCGCTCCTCGCAGTGATATAGATGATCTTCGTCGATGCCTCCATCAAGTTTGGAGATGGTCAAACGAATGGGACCTGTGTCTGAACGTGTCAAAGTGCTGTCATCTGCCTGTTGGCTCCTCTCCTGCAACTCAACTTGATTTCGAGCCGGGTCGTCTGCTGCTGGAGAAGACCGACCAAGTAAAGGACCTGGGTATCTTGGTGGATTCTTCCTTTTCGCCTTCAGCCCAATGCGTCCATGCTGCCAACAAAACACGCGGAGTTCTGTTTTTGATTCGACGGTCATTCGGAATGCTCACAGCAGCCATATTCCTACCGCTCTATGTCACGCTGGTGAGACCCATATTGGAGTACGGGATTCAAGCCTCTTCTCCTTATCTCCTCAAAGACATACATCATCTCGAAAGAGTCCAGAAGCTGGCTACCCGCATGGTTCTTGGTCTCAAGCATTTGTCTTATGAAGAAAGGCTGAAGACACTCGACCTTTATTCTCTCGAAAAACGACGACGCCGTGGAGATCTCATTCTTGCTCACAACATCATAAGCGGAAAGTGTAACCTCTCGAAAGAGCTGTTCTTCACTCCTGCTCCTGAGCGTCGGCTGCGGGGTGACTCCGAAAAGCTCTATCTGCGACGATTTCATTTCAATCGAAGGAGAGGGGCTTTCTCCGTCCGGGTTGCGGATCCGTGGAATAAACTGCCGGACGAGATAGTGAAGATGCCGACGACCGCTCGGTTCAAAGTCTCTCTTGACCAGAAATGGCCTGAACTCTTTGCATGACCACCCTCCCTGTACATAACTCCCTGTCCCCCTACATGGGCTTGCTTTTTGAGCCAATAAAAATTGAATTGAATTGAATTGAATAGCTTTGTGCCAAAATTTGAAATCTCTATTAACGCTGGATAATCATGAGACCGCATAGCAGCATTCACTAGCATTTTCTGACTTTTGCAATACCCAGCTTCTCTTGAAAATGACAAATGGCTTCGTTCTTCTCAGAATAAATTTCCTTAATATTATGTTTCGTCTAAAGACTTCAAAATTTCGAATGCGTCTTTGGACAAAACATAATGCCATATGTTGGACGCTTTGTCTTTAAAAAAAAACATTGACACTCAGCACCAACACTTTGAGGTCTTTATTCTAATTAACCAAGCCATCTTCTTCTGAAAGGTAACTCCAGGATTTATCATATCTATCTATCTATCTATCTATCTATCTATCTATCTATCTATCTATCTATCTATCTATCTATCTATCTATCTATCTATCTATCTATCCATATATTATATCTATATATATAAAACTCTAGTTGTGTGAGTGTCTGTCCCCTTCGATTTAGATTCCTAACTCCTCCCACATTTTGCGGTGCAGTTTAACCAAATTCGGGTATCTTATAGTCGTGATTCATATCGAGCCCGTCTGACTATTAGCGCGCGTCAACGATGAGTCTACGATTTTAAAAATAATTTACATCATTTTTTATTCCATTTTAATGCATAAAATGCATCGTATATCGATGGCGGCGGAGTTGGCGTCCACGCTCACAGCTGCACCTGTTTGCTTCTCCCCCTTCTCTCCCTCGTGAAGCTGTGGGGAAGGGAGTGTAAAGAATCAACGTCGTAATGCGTTGTGAAGGAAACCAGCGTTCTTTGAGAACAACGACTTCATGGCTTGAAGACACCAAATAAAAATGGCTAAGAAAGCCCGAATTTATAAGGGAAGTAACTCTCTAAAAATGCTTATATAGTTATTTCCCTTACAAACCCGAGCAACGCCGGGCGATACTGCTAGTATATATATATATATATATATTATATATATATATATATATATATACATCGCCTTCTCTCTCCTCCTCTCTCCCTCTTTCTCCCTATCTATCTATCTATCTATCTATCTATCTATCTATCTATCTATCTATCTATCTATCTCTCTCTCTCTCTCTCTCTCTCTTCTATATTATATATATATATATATATATATATATATATATATACATATATATAATAAAAACTATATACATATGTATATATATATATATATTATGTATATATATATATATATCTATATATATATATATATATATATATATACATATATATTATATATATATAATATATATATATATACATATATATATATATATATATATATTATATATATATATATATATACATATATATATATACATATATATATATAATATAATATATATATATATATATATTATATATATTATATATATATATATATATATATGTATATATAGTTTTTTATTACTACCTTATATTTATTATTAATGATTTTTTGGCTAATTTTGAAATTAATTCAGCAGTTTATATTTGCTGCTGAGTAGACTGCGCGATTGCGGTAAGATTGAAAATTTAGGCATATGTGACTGGAGGCTTGTTTACCATAGCCTCGTGGACATATACTCGTCCTAGGCTCTCTGCTGACGAGGCACGCCAGATGTAAATGAATTTAATTTAATTTAATTAATTCATTTGCCAAAGTTTTGCCGAACTATGCATAGTCCAGAGATGAAAGGGGTAAACGTTTTTATTTCTCCTTCTATTTCAGAATTACAACTATTTAGCGGTTTGAGTTTTGGCTGCTCTTTCTAGTGAGTCGAATGTCCTATATGGCCATTCCTTATATTGTTGAAGGTTATATATATATATATATATACACATACATATATGTATATCTATCTATCAATCTGTCTGTCTATCTCTCTCTCTCTCTCTCTCTCTCTCTCTCTCTCTATATATATATATATATATATATATATATTATATATATATATTATATATTACTTTGATAAGTTTCGGCCAGTATTGGCCCAGGTCATGTAGCACATAAACAGACTACAGTTGGAATACACTGAACCAAGTTGTAATGCAATCCCTGGGTCAGAGTCGGTGCGTGACATGGGAATCCACATGAATAATGATGCAACATTTTATGTGCAACACTGTGCAGGCAAGTGGCTGACTGGATTCTGAGATCATTCAGAAGCAGAAAAAGAATACCATGCTATTCCTTTGCAGAACTTTCGTTCTCAGTCGTCTAATTGGCCACGGCCCTGCCATACCTAGAAGTAAAAATATATTTACTATCTAAATTAAAGTACGGCGTTAGTTTACACAAGTGTCTGTTAAGCCATTAGAAACGTTACTTAAAAGCCCACCTCACGCTGTGGAATCACAGTTTTGAACAACTTAACAGTTTCTAAGCTCGAGTTAGTAACATAAACAACAGTTTGTCTTTAATAAAATCAAACACCCTTCCTAGTTATTTTAATCATCAAGGAAAAACATAGACATCGAATCCGACATCCGCTACAAACCAACAAACTCCAAACAATACTTATTTTCACCGAAAACACACATGCAAATATATTGTTTAATCTAATGTGAATATGCTCAATTGTTTCAAAATTTTAAATTCAGAATAAATGACACGGAGAATTAAAAGGACAATTATTTTAAACACTGGCGCAGGAGTGGCTGTGTGGTAAGTAGCTTGTCTACCACCCACATGGTTCCGGGTTCAGTCCCACTGCGTGGCACCTTGGGTGAGTGTCTTCTGCTATAGCCTCGGGCTGACCAAAGCCTTGTGAGTGGATTTGGTAGACGGAAACTGAAAGAAGCCTGTCGTATATATGTATATGTATGTGTGTGTGTTTGTGTGTCTGTGTTTGTCCCTCTAGCATTGCTTGACAACCGATGCTGGTGTGTTTATGTCCCCGTTACTTAGCGGTTCGGCAAAAGAGACCGATAGAATAAGTACTGGGCTTACAATAAGAATAAGTTCCGGGGTCGAGTTGCTCGATTAAAGGCGGTGCTCCAGCATGGCCGCAGTCAAATGACTGAAACAAGTAAAAGAGTACTGCAACCAACAATGTTGATTGATAGCAGAATGAACGTGGCACGGAAATTGACATTCAAGAATTACGAAGAGCCAAAAAGAAAAAAAGGTAAGAACACCCAATATCCTACCTTACATTACAACACACAAACCAAGAAATATGGAAATATACGATATTATCTATCGATACACTTCGTTTTTGAAGCAAAGCTGAAAAAAATGACAAAGACCTCGAAAAATAATCAAAAGTAGAAGACAACCAAAATCCTTTAAAAATATTGCATACTGGTGCCAAATTATTCTCTCAAAACATAACACCAACAGTCAAAATGTAGTCTTCCTAACTGCAGTATTTGCATCAGTCTTATAGAAGACGTTTTGTAAATTTAAATCAGAACATATTTTCAAAATGAAAAAAAACCCACTTCACTTGTTCGTCAAAAGCGTTAATTTATGTTAAGTATAATAGGTGGGATGAAGTGTAAGCAGCGAGCTGGCAGAAACGTTAGCACCCTGGGCGAAATGCGTAGCCGTATTTCGTCTGTCGTTACGTTCCGAGTTCAAATTCCGCCGAGGTTGACTTTGCCTTTCATCCTTTCGGGGTCGATAAATTAAGTACCAGTTACGCACTGGTGTCGATGTAATCGACTTAATCCTTTTGTCTGTCCTTATTTGTCCCCTCTGTGTTTAGCCCCTTGTGGGTAGTAATGAAATATATACTAGGTGTAATGAAGTGTAGAGAGGGCAAACGAAACTTAATTTAAGGCACAGATTGATTATTCGTCGTCAATAGATACAAGATGCTAATAGAGACAGACTCTTCTAAGCGAACGTTGAGACGTGTGCTACAAACAAATCCCCAGAATCACAACACTTTGCACTTCAATTTTGTTCTGAGAAAACCAAATATCCAATACGGGCAAATAAAGGAAATATTTTTAAGTAATACAAACTACGATTGAATAGCGATAACAACATAGGGAAAAGTACATAACATAATTGTTGTTCATACTCTTACACTGAAACGTATAGACAGCCATACAGTAAAGCATTTCTTATGGCAATCACCACAACATGACAAGCTCGAAGCAACGACACCTACTCGACATGCTACGTATAACTACCAAATAGCGGTTTGAGCTTGATACATGGAAACATATATACTGTTTCTACTAACAGTAATAGTGTCTTCTTATCCGGTTAAGGATGTCGTAACAAAAGCAAACAACATGGCTGATGATGGACTTTTAAATCCGAAAGCGCTAAAAATCAATAAACAATTTTAAATTAATCAGCAGCAAAGTTCAATTTCAGATTATTTGTTTGTTAGAATTTATCTATCCATACATACATGTATGCATAAATATTTATGCCATAATTTTATATATTAAATTGGCAAGAAAGTAATTTCGTTTTCCGCAAATAGAGTTACGATTTTTTTTTTTAATGATTTTTGTCAATGTTATGATTTTCACCTTTTGACATTTGATAGCTGTTACTTTTGACTTACTTTAGAAGCAAATTGCGCGTAAATTTTGTTTACAGATGTTCATTCTGTGTCAATTTTAACATGGAGTACAAAAACGAACATTTTTCGCCATATTTTGCGTTTTTTATTTCCGTAAAGACGAGAAAGCTATTGAAGCTCACAAAAAGATATGTGAATTTTATGGTGTTGATTGATTCACAGAATGCTCATGTCAGGAATGGTTTAAAAAATTCCGTTCCGGAAATTTTTCACTCAAAGATGACCAACGTTCTGGTCGACTTACTGAAGTTGATGACTGAATCAGTCATAATTGAGTCTGATTGTAATATAACTGTGCGAGAGATTGCACACAACAACTGAAAATCACTTAAAATGTCTTGAACTCGTTAAGAAGCTCAATAGTTCCACATAATTTGAAAGAGATTCGTTTAATACAAGGAATCAATATTTGCGATATGCTTCTCAAACGCAATGAAATCGACCTTTTCTTTTTGAAACGAATCATCACTGGTGATGAAAAATGGATTGTCTATAATAACATCAATTGAAAACGATTATGGTCCAAGCGTAATGAACCAGCACAAATCACATAGAAAGCTGAATTGCATAAAAAAGGTCATGCTGTCAATTTGGTGGGATTACAAAGGTGTTGTGTATTTTGAGCTGCTTCCAAGGAGATAAACGATTAATTCAGATGTTTACTGTCAACAACTAATGAAACTGGAGGAATCCATCAAAGCAAAACGGCCAGAATTGGCAAATCGTAAAGGAATCGTATTCCACCATGACAATGCTAGGCCACACACATGTTTGCTAACATGTGAAAAATTATTGGAGCTTGGTTGGGAAGTGATGTTACATCCACCAAATAGCCCTGACATTGCACCATCAGATTACCATTTATTTCGAAGTTTGCAAAATTCTTTGAATGGTAAAACTTCCAATTATGATGATGAAGGGAAAACGGGCTTGCTTCAGTTTTTGGCCGATAAGGACCAGAAGTTCTATGAGTGCGGAATCATGAAGTTGCCAGAAAGATGGCAAAAGGTCATCGAACAAAATGGAAAATATATAATCGATTAAAGTTCATTCTTTGTATGAAAAAGAATGACTTTTATTTCACACAAAAAAAAACGAAATTACTTTCTTGCCAACCCAATATATATATATATATATATAATATATACTCCTGCCGTAAGGCTTCACTTCCACACATGCCAGCTTAATTTAATTCGTCCTTAGTCGAAAGACACCTGTTGTTAATGTCCTGTTGTGTGTATTTGTAATTGTGTACTATTTCTCTGTTTTTTTTCGCCCTTGCTTTCGCATACATTCGCTTGCTTTCTTCTAAAGAATCTAGTGCTCTTAGTTAGATTTTCTTGGAGCCGGCCAGATTAGAGCTGTCTCGAGAGTAACCGGGGAAACTACTAAGACGATCTGGTACTCGACTGAAGATTGAAAGCTCCGAATGACTAGTCCTTGTTTTTTCCTGTCCTTTTATGTATCGTCTAACTGTCCGAATGTTTTGTTGTCACCTGTTACGTTCTTGTTCCATTCGGTTTCCATGCTACTTCAAACATTACAGGCCCCTCCTGGAGCCTACGAAACTTGAAGTAGCCCGGAGACCGAATCGGACTGTTTTAAATAATACTTGTAACTCCAACTAAATGTGTTGAGTGCCTCTTTCGTTCGTTTGTCCACTCATATATATATATATATATATATACACATATATATATATACATACATACACACACACACACACACACACACACACATATATATATGTGTGTGTGTGTGTGTGTGTGTGTGTGTTATGTATGTATGTATATATAATATATTTGTGTATATATATATATATATATATATTATATATATATATACATACATACAGTAAAGTAAAGGAAAGGAGCCCCTTCGGTCATGAATGACCATGCGATTGCACCTAGAAAGTTCCCCTCCCAGGCACAAGTCCGCGAAAGGTTGTTTATGGAAGGCCAACAGTCGCTCATACATACGAGGCTCTCCTCTCCACACCACCGATGTTATCCAAGGTATAGCTTGGCATCAATGACGTTGCCACTCATTTCTGCCACTGAGTGAACTGGAGTCACGAGAAATAAAGTGTCTTGCTCAAGAACACAACACGCACTCAGGTCCGAGAATCGAACACACTACCTCATGGTTATGAGCCCGGTGCTCTAACCACTAAGCCATGAGCATACGCACGCACGCACACACACACACACACACACACACACATCATGTTGGACCGCTGAACTCTACGCAGTTTTTCTCTCTCGGTTTTTTATTTTTCATTCTCTTCATTTTTTTCTTCTTAATCCTTTCTGTCGAGGAGCATTGGCTCGAAACATAAAAGACTTTTCCATTTTTCCCGAGTATTAAACTAATACACATGCTTGTTGTTTTTACACCTGTCTTCGTCTTTTGTATTCTGTAAATTTGAACTATATGTATATATATATATTTGAAAACAGAAAAAGAATGACTTCACTTGTAGTCCTAATCAGTTTAATTTATCATTTTTTAATTTTTTAATAATATAGATTTTAGTTCATAGGTCTAGTAACTTCTTTGTTAACTTGGGTGTGGAGAATATTTAAAAAAAATTTTCTTGTTAACTTCTTTGGAGAACTTTCTCGCATTCGTTGTCAAACAGATCTGAGCATTTGTGGGTTTTGTGATTCTATATATGGGATTTGGGTGTGTTTCGGGTGGGGTGGGTTTTGTTAATCAGTGTGAGAGTGAAAGACCGTTGATGAATGAGAGATGAAAGCATTTATATGTGTGTGCATATATAAGTATATCTGTGCATGTGTGTATGTATATCTATGTAAATGTGAATGTGTGTATATATGCATATGTGTATGTATGTATACATATATATGTATATGTATGTATATATATATATGTATATATATATGCACATACATATATACATATATATATACATATATATATACATATATATATTCTTCAATTCTTTTATTCTTTTACTTGTTTCAGTTATTTGACTGCGGCCATGCTGGAGCACCGCCTTTAGTCGAACAAATCGACCCCAAGACTTATTCATTGTAAGCCTAGTACTTATGCTAGCAGTATCTTTTGTCGAACCGCTAGGTTGCGGGGACGTAAACACACCAACATCGGTTGTCAACCGTTGGTGGGGGACAGACAGACAGACAGACACACACACACACACACACACACACACACACACACACCACACACCCACACCCACACACACACATATATATATATACGACAGGTTTCTTTCAGTTTCCAACTACCAAATCCACTCACAAGGCTTTGGTCGGCTTGAGGCTATAGTAGAAGACACTTGCTCAAGGTGCCACACAGTGGAACTGAACTCAGAACCATGTGGTTGGTAAGCAAGCTACTTGCCACACACACACACAGACACACACACACACACACACATATATATATATATAAATGTGCTTTTCCGTAGAAATATTACTATCCCTGTTGGGAGGTTGGATTTTAAGAATCCGGACTAGTCCGTTGTTCATCTGTTATACGCTTATACGCTTATACGAGCATCATCATTGGATGTGTGTGTGTGTGTGTGTGTGTGTGTACATGCGCTTGGGTGCTGGAAAGTTTCTGGCTTTTAGAGTATCGCGAACGGCTTGGTTGGAGGTCCAACCTTCCGAAAAAATGAAGGTCCGCTGGGATAAGTGTGTGAATCTGAGAGGGGAATATGTTAAATAAAATCTTAATCAATTGATCCTGCTAGATTTTCTTTTACTCTAAACCAGGAACTTTTCAGCGTCACCTGGTATATACATATTTACATTCATACATGCATACACACATGCATACATGCACATATACATTTTGAACCGACCTTGCAGCAGACCAGCGTTCCGTTCAGGAGTGGTAAGTGTATGCCTCTGAAACTGGAAGAAGCTCCAGCTAAGAAGCATATAGCTTGAGAGAAGCAAGATAAGTATGCATTGTTGAACATTGTTTAACTAAAACAACCAAGGGTGGCGGTTGAAAAGATATAATTTTTTTTTAATGAAAGAGACTGATGCACCGAATTTCATGTGAATTAACATTGGAAATAAGAAACATAATGGGTGGAGAGGAGACTAGCTCGATCATTGGTTGAACCATTGACAACTCAGGACATATTTTGCTGCTATTAGACCTCTTCAGCGAAATATTATAGACGTTTACATATCTGCCAGCTCAGTTGGGAGACAGAAATATGTGTATATACAGAGGATGTATATATACTAACATGACAAAAGGCGGCGAGCTGGTAGAATCGTTAGCAAGCCGGGTGAAATGCTTAGCCGTATTTCGTCTGTCGTTACGTTCCGAGTTCACATTTCGCCGAGGTCGACTTTGTCTTTCATCCTTTCAGGGTCGATAAATTAAGTACCAGTTACGCACTGGGGTCGATGTAATCGACTTAATCCGTTTGTCTGTCTTTGTTTGTCCCCTCTGTGTTTAGCCCCTTGTGGATAGTAAAAAAATATATACTGACATGACAAGGCAACATTAAGCCCGAGGGGAACAGAAAAATATTTACAGCATGGAATATACATATAAAAGTAATGAAGGAGAGGGAGCATTTATTGAGTAATGCTTTATCCAACGAAGGAAAAGCAAGGGTGGTAACTCGAAAATATTTCTTTCGTGTCTAGCTCACCAGAGCCTCAATGAATTTTAAATAGAAATGTAGAAAAGTATGAGAGGAACAGTAGCTGGTCTTTTCCAGAAGCGTTTGATGGATTGTGAAATGTTACGATGTAAGATGTTTTACAGTATATACATGTGAATGCATGTGTGCACCAGTGTGAGTATGTGTGGGGGTTGAGTAGGTGTATTGTGTGATTATATATTCGTAAAGAGAGTGGTAAAAGACGACAGGAGTAGCCAGGTGTCTGAAAATCTACCTCACAATCCTACAGATCGATAACCAGGTTCATACTTGCGTGTGCTGTGATGTTTGCTTGTGGATGGACGTGCAGATGTCTGTTTAGATTGGATTTTTCATCAAGCTGTAACTTCTGTTGAAGCAGAACCTCATTTAAAGCACTGTCTCTTATTAAATTAAAAAGAATTGATTCGAATTGAAACCTGCCTGCCCACATGGCTCTCTGCAGAGTGATATGTTTGTCTTTTTTAAAATAAATATACAAATAAGACTTCAGTCAGAAGTAGATTTGCAGCGTTAAATTTCGGGATTCGTAACAAAAGAAAAGAAAAATACCTGTTTGTTTTTTTAACAAAAGAAAAAAATGTTTCTGCATGTCTGAAAGTAGATGACTGGCTAATGTGGGGTTATTAGTTAGGTGTGTGTGATGGCGGGGGGTATTATATGTGGCGTACTAAATAATAAGCAAATAAGGTTGTTGACCGGGCCCGATCTCTTGAGAAATAACTGGTGTTTATGTCTGAGGGATCACTTGCTGTTTGTATCCGTAATACTTATGTAATTATATCAAGCATCGATCGGCTGGTTCCATGTACTGCTAAGATATTATGGTGTGTAGAGGTAAATCCGGGAGATGAGAGAGTATTACTATCAGATGTAGTTCATTTTGCTTTTTCTGCTAGTCAGAATATATATATTTGATATATCAGTCTTATGATGCTGAAATCATATTGCTATCTAAGTCCTTCAAGCACTGGAGTCGTAAAAAGTTATCTAAAAGTATGCTGAGTGAATCCGTAATTGAGCGATTTTGGTTGTGATGCATTTTATTAAGTGTAAAATTTAGTCCTGCAATTTTTAATTGTAAAAGTATAGTTACTTTACTTGTACCTTGGTTAAATTACCACCATATTACTATTACCTAGCTCTGTTCAACGAATCAGATTATTGCTAATGTATTATAAATGCTAATCGGGGCTTTTAAACAGATAAGAAGCATTACTCTTATAACGGTTTATAAGTTGCAGATAATGAGAGGAAGAAAATTATTATTAGTTGATTGAAATAGCCCATTAGTTTCATCGTTATAATGTAACATACAACTTCTTTGAGTTGTTATACGCAAATTATTTGTCATTCTGTTATCCAATCTGTAGGTAATTAAATTCATATTTTGTTGACTGCTAGAAGACTGATGAGATAAGTGGGGAGAGAGAGAAAGAGTACGAGAGTTTACCTCTCTGGGCTGACAAGTAGACAGGGTGAAAGCTGTATTGTCGCGCAATAACAAACCATAAGTGAAGGGGGAGAAATAGATGCTCTTCGGCTAGGTGCCAAGTGACCAAAGAGATAGAACCGAGTTTTGATTCTGTATTTATATTTTTCCTTACTGGTAATTAAGTACCCCAAATACATCCAAAAAAGAAATTCTCCAGCCCATTCGAGACACGTGCGATTTGAACTGAGGCATATTTGGCATTAGAAATTTTTTCGTTTGCCCTTATTTATAAGTTGTTTATAAATTTAACCTTTAAAGGTATTTTTTAATATGCTGGCCATTGATAAAAATTTTTTTCGAAAGAAATTTTATCCTACATTAAATATAAATTTAATAGTGTTCACTTCCGGACTCTCCCACTCTGTGAGTGCCTCAGTTCAAACCGCACGTTCTCGAATGGGCTGGAGAATTTCTTTTTTGGATGTATTTGGGGGTACTTAATTGTGCTCATGACTTAGAGTTTGCTTCTTCCATGTGTATGAGTAAGTATCTCATTTATTTCTTTGCCACACTTATCACTGACGAAGGGGGGGTGTTCTTATGAACTAACCCTGAAATCGGTCCGATATGGTAATAATGGAATTTTTTTTAGAAATTTCTGTCGACCTTTTTCGAGTAGCGTGCGTATTGTGAAAAATTATAATGATTATGGACAATCTGTCTAATTTCGGCATATTTGGCATTAGAATTTTTTTCGTTTGCCCTTATTTATAAGTGTTGTATATATATATATATATATATATATATATATATATATATATATATATATATATATATATATATATATATATATATATATGCATGTATATATATACATATATACAAATAAATATATACACGCATATATATATATGCATGTATATATATACATATATACAAATAAATATATATATACATAATATATATATATATACTTATCTATATATATATACACTCTCTCTTTCTCTTTTTCTTTACTTTTTCCATCGCACCGTCCTTCTCTCAACCTCAAACTCCCTAAATACAGTATATATATGTGTATCCATACGTATATGTATATATATGCATGTGTATGTGTTTGCGTGTCTATATATATATATATATATATATATATATATATATATATATATATATATATATATACTATATATATATATATATATATATATATATATATATATATATTTACATATACATATATAAATAGATACACTCTTTCTCTGTCTTCTCTATTTTTTCACTTCTCTCTAACACACGGTCTTCTCTCAGACCCTCACCTCTACTATGAATACTACACTCCCTCTCTCTGTCTCTTCACTTCTCTCTGTCACACCGTCTTCTCTCAACTTCTCAATCTTCCTAAATATATAGACACAAACACACACTCTCTCTCTCTCTCTTCCTCTCTTCTATCAGCCTCTCAATCTCTCTAAATATATAGACACACTTTCTTTATTTCTTCACTACCCTCCATCACACCGTTAAATTTTTAAGAATAAATAGATAAATAACTAAATAAAATATTCATTAAAAATGCCCAGGAACTGGAGGAGCATGGAATTGGCATTGTTTGTGAGAGCCTAGTACTGTGCTGATGGAGATTACCCAAACAATATAATCATAGCTGCGCTGAAGAGCAATGATTACACCAGAACTTTAGCACAGGTAGAACGAAAGAATCAGGAGTTTACACGGCTCCTACGCTCTCATACGATCCCACATCAGCACTCTTGAAGCCATCTTTGATAATGAACACAGCAAAATGACAAGGATGGAGTCACGGATGTAGATGAAACATGTCACCTCTACATGGTAGACACTCAAGAAAACAAAGAAGATTCAAGCGACAAACCTGCCCGGAAAGTACACCCAAGTGCAAGTGCCCCTACCACCATCAAAGCGAAAAACCAGGGAGGTGAAAGAGCCAAGAAAGAACAACTAGAAGGGACAAGAACTAAAACAAAAACAAAAGATGAAACAGCCAAAGAAAGAAGCAAACCTGACTACCCATATAACAAAAAGGATAAAAAGAGACAGCACAGACGAATGTGCAAATTCTACTTGAAATGTGTCTGCTGGCATGGAGAGGGAGGTGCAAGCTGCTGTTTTGCACACCAAAGACCCCACCACATGAAACATGAAACAGGGCGGAAACCACCTGCCAAAAGGAAAGGACTACGCAGCACCTGCCCCAAAACGGAGGTACGCAGATTTAGTACATGTTACAAAGCAGACTTATCAACATGTTGTTGAAAGGGCAGCTGCTGAACAAGAATCTTTTTTGTGCATAGCACAAAAGGTTGCACAGTAGCTGACCTGGCTACATCAATCTAACAGATGGGACTATCCCCAATACACAAGACCATCACAGCGAATAGACCCAAAGTGGGCACCACTGGCAACAACACACATATCACATCACTGCTCTTACTGAACATTAGAGAACTGTTAACACTTAGTAACAGGACAAAAATTCCTTTCTTGAGAGACCTTGTTGCATGCATTCAAGCCTTATGCATAGCACTTACGAAAACACACCTGAAACCAGATATAGCAAATGCAGAAATACACATACCACAGTATGTTGTATTATGGACCGACAGGAAAGAAAGGAGTCATGGTGGAGTTGCTATGTACATCTGCGAAGACCTCACACCTCAAGTCCTTTTGTCATACTCAAATTCAGTATGTGGCACACTAATTGTACATATAAGGCAACTCGGTGTAGTTATATGTGCTACATATCGCCCTCCAGATGCTCCGAATCATGTAGGCAAGTTTGAAGACTGCCTTGCAAAAATAGAAGTTCTAGTTACATTAGAACAACACATAAGTGTACTTCTTATGGGAGACTTCAATCTGTCCAATGTCAGATGGCCCGAGGGGCTTTCTCTCCCAGTAATGGCATGATGCGAACTAGGAGAGGTAAAGCCCCTCCTGAACCTCATCAACACTCTGTACATGGAGTAAATAATACTCCAACCAACCAGGGCAGGTAACATACTGGATCTCTGCTTCACAAATAATATGGATCTCATCCATAATGTGAAAGCGACACCGACGCTACTCTCGGATCACAACATGGAAGAGCTGGCCATGTACAGACCAAAGGAAACCATGGGCATGTAGCCTACAAGGAACTCTCAGAATTTTTCCAGCTTGAAATTCCATAAGGCAAACTGGAAACAAATTGAGAAAGAGATCCTCAAACAAAACTGGCCTAAATGTCTCTCCTCACCGGACATCGACATGAAATTTCAACAATTCATGTCTGTAATGCAAGCCATATGCTACAAATGTGTCCTGAAGAGAAAGGCCACTGTACACAAGAACAAAATCCCTAGGGAGAGGAAAATTCTTATGAGACGGCGTACAAAAGTTTCAAATCGCCTAAACAAACAAATCTAAAGCAGTAAAAAGTCCCGCCTAAAAATACAACTGCTGGAAATTGAAAAATTCTGCAACTCTCCTGTGAAAAAGAAAGAGCAGACAAAGAAGCCTAGGCTATAGACAATATAAAATCTAACCCCAGAGCTTTCTACAAGTTTGCCAAAGAAACAGCTCCGGTGCACTGCAGGATAGGGCCACTCCTCGAAAAAGATGGTACACTCACAGGAAATCCAATGAGGATAAGTGAAATACTAAATGAGCAATTCAAAAGTATTTTCACTCCACCCCTAGGACACTTGCAAGTCAGCAATCCAACTGACTTCTTTACCAATGCAGATATAAAAATAGAGGCAATGATGATTGATTACATCAATATAAAGGAAAACGATGTAATAAGGGCTATAGATGAAATGAACCCAAACTCAGCTACTGGCCCTGATGGATTCCCAGTAATCCTTCTAAAAGTATGTAAGCGAGTCCTAGCAAGACCACTGCAGTCCCTCTTTCAGAGCCTCCTTGCAACTGGCAAACTTCCAAGAAAACTGAAGGAGGGTAAAATATGCCCTATTCATAAAGGAGGTAGCAGAGCCGAGGCCAAGAACTACAGGCCTATCTCTCTGACCTCACACATCGCAAGGTCATGGAACGAATAGTCAGAAAAAACTAATCGCCTTCCTTGAAGAAAACGACTTGCTGCCTGACACCCAATATGGTTTCAGAGGAGGAAGAAGCTGCCTAACTCAGCTCTTACAACACTATGACTGGGTGCTGAAACAGCTGCTCAACCACTCAAATGTGGAAGTGATATATCTCGACTTTGCAAAGGCCTTTGATAAAGTCGATCATGGAATGATATGTCACAAACTGGGTGATCTCAGCATAGTTGGAAAATTGGGAGAATGGCTGACTTTCTGAAGGATAGAAGTCAGGTGGTAGTAGCCAATGGGGCCACCTCAAATGGCACGCAAATAGTGAGCGGTGTTTCGCAAGGTACTCTTTTGGGACCACTACTGTTAATAATGGCCTTCTCAGTCACACAGAGAGCCACGATCACAAGTTATGCAGATGATACAAAAGTCTCACAGGTAATACAGAACCCTGAAGACACTATGCACCTGCAATGTGAACTGGATGAAATATACAAGTGGGCTGAAAAGAATAGCATGCAGTTCAATGCTGAAAAGTTTCAAGCTTTGTGTTATCAGCATGCAAAACTAAATGCAATACCCAATAAATACACTGGACCTGGTGGGATTGCAATCCCAGAGGTACAATCAGTGTGAGACCTGGGTATTTACATGAGTAATGATGCAACCTTTCATGTGCATGTTGCTAAATTGGCAATGAAATGTAAGCGGCTGACCGGATGGATTCTTAGAGCTTTTAGAACAAGAGATCAGGAAACCATGATGGTTCTCTGGAGGACACTTGTCCTAAGCCATTTTGACTATTGCTCTCAGCTATGGTTACCAACCAGTGTCAAATTAATCTCAGAACTTGAAGCAGTCCAACGAAGCTACACGAAGATAGCCTCCATGCAGCATATAAGCTATTGGGAAAGACTCAAGAGGTTAAGACTATCCCTTAGAGCGTAGGCGAGAAAGATACGCCATAATATACATCTGGAAGATTCTGGAAGGACTTGTTCCAAACTTTGGCATCGAGATTTACACAAGTACTAGAACTGGGCGCCACTGCATAGTGCAAAGGACTCCAAATTTGCCATCAAGATGTAGGACAAGATACTGTGATAGTCTGGGCTTCAGAGTTTCACAGCTCTTCAATATCTTCCCGAAGGACCTGAGAGACCTGCATGGGGTGAATGTAGGTCTCTTCAAAATAAAGCTGGACTTCTTACCGTCAAGTGTCCCAGATGAGCCAGCTTCCCGGTAGGAGGTGCAGATGAGGGCAGCGGCATCAAACTCCATCATGCACCAAATGTCAATTCCTAAAAAGCATTTGTGAAGTAAAATTATGTAGCAACACCAAATGGCGGTACCCCGGCATTACCAGTTGTGTGCTGAAAGTGGATAAAGAATGTATATATATATATATAT
>NC_042998.1:194053936-194106436 GCF_006345805.1 Octopus sinensis | reverse complement strand
TGTATGAGAAATACAGTCAGCCAAGAAGAGCACGAACGGGACTAATTATATCTTGAGTTAAATCAACTTTCACGACACTTAAGTAAATTGTTATCATTCCCATTGTCAACTAACTTGTTTGTTGAAGGGGGAAAAAAATGAAGAGATTCTTTTCTGGTGTGGGGGCGGGGTAGAAAAGAGTCTTTATTGAAACCGATGGGAAGCTGCATATGGTCGAGTTTTCTTATTAGCTTTTTTAAAAACAAACACCATTTCGAACAGCATGTGTTTAAAAAAACCTACATATTGCAGTGGTAAGCCAAATAATCATATCGTTTATAGTCGATCGAACGTTAATTACATTTTTGTCGTTACTTTGCTCCTCTTAATCAGTATTGATATCGTTGCTGTTGTTGCTGTTGCTGTTGTTGACAATGTTTATTTTGCGTCTCTTCTTCACTTGCAATTGAATATTAGGATCTTTTCATTTTGAAGGCCAGATTTTTCAGATTTTTCTAGTTAACTAAATAATTTGAAATTTCGTATACTGGTGAGGTAGAAAGAAAGAATACCCTTGGTTAAAATTCGAATTATTAAACAACGT
This sequence comes from Octopus sinensis, assembly GCF_006345805.1. Lineage (NCBI taxonomy): Eukaryota > Metazoa > Mollusca > Cephalopoda > Octopoda > Octopodidae > Octopus > Octopus sinensis. The sequence continues at coordinate 194,105,853 of NC_042998.1, read as the reverse complement.
TAAACTTAGAAATTACAATTCCGTTTTCATTTTGGTTTACAATTATGTTTTCTTTTGACACATTCTACCAGTATACGAAGTTTCAAATTGTTTAGTTAACTAGGAAAATCTGGCCTTCAAACTGAAAAGATCCGAATATTAACTTACTCTGTTTCAAGTATTTTGTTTCCTTACACAGAATAGACAACGATATCTGTAAACATAAATCTTGAATATTTCCACACACATTTTATTACAAATCTAACAAACGCTGGAATTAGTCTTTGTTTTTTTTTAAAAAAAAACAATATTTGTTGTTTTAGGTGTTCGTTTCGTTTTTTGTTTCAATTTGCTGCTAATGATAGTATGGAGACAAAAGTTTTATTATAGTTAGCTCTAGTCAGGAGTAGACTGAGATGAGCGCATTTTATGTTCAGGTCGGCTTCCTAGCAAACTAATGTCATGCTGTCATGATAAATCTACCCGATGCACCCCCCTATCTACTTCACACCCTCTCTACTCTATATCGTCACACACTTCTTTGCTTATTGTTTCCTTCTTCAGAATTGCAATTCTCTGAAATACATCTTCTGCACACGCTATTTATATTTAGTCCCAGGTCAGCCTTGATCCAGCAGACAATGATCAAACACGTTCCAGTCGCATCATTCCTAATGGATTTGTGAGAAATGTGTCTGTTATGTCTCATATGTTGAGTGTCCACAGTAGTCTTTCTTGTTGACTCGTCAAACCCATATTTTCCCAATTGATATCAGTGGTGTAATTTGAGTGTGTTTCACCCGAAGAAGCCCTTGAGTTTGTCGTCTCTTCTGGTCACCAATGCATATACAGGCTTATACAGCAGACCCAAAAGTGACCCCCTCTCCCCCATAAGGGACGGACCGCCCATCTATTAGCTACCATACTGATGTCTATACAAAAATCAACTGCATCATCCTTACCATAAACCCAAGTACACTCGTCAACAACATTGAAACCGCCAGTAAAAAATGCGGAAGACCTAACTGTGGTATACGCATCGACCTAACTGAGGGATCGGAGTTCTCCTTTAAAAAGGGTCAACGTTTTACAGTGAAAAACAACTTCACATGTGCTTCGGTTAACCTAATATACGTGTTAACTTGCTCAGAGTATCGATAGCAATACATAGGCAAAACCAAAAACAGTCTACGCCAGAGGATGACCGCACATAGATCCCAGATTAAAATTCGGGAATACAGAAAAACAGCATTAAGCGAACACATCGACATTTGTGCTATTAACGAACAACCCAACTTCAGAATTTTTCCCCTCTATAAATTCATAGACAATGCAACTGTAGTGAATCCTGCATGCATGAAGTGAATTCGATCCACCATAGCCAAATTTAGATTAACACTGCTACAGAACTTTTCCCACGATGGAACAAGGGTCTTTCTCTGACAGTAGTTTTTACATTTTCCAGATGCCTTTAGCTAGTCCGAAATAATGTCTTCACATTTTCTACCTGGTCTTATTCTCCTTATATATATATATATACACATATATATACACACACATATATATATATATATATTATATATATATATATATATATATATATATATAAGGAGAATATATAAATATATATACATATATATATAAGGAGAATATATATATATATATATATATATATTATATATATATATATATATACATATATATACATATATATATACATATATATATATACATACATACATACATACATACATACACACACACACACACACACACACACACATATATATATATATAATATATATATATATATATATATATATATATATATATATATATATATGCACAAAGAGAAGAGAAACATTGAATTGATTGTTGGGTAGTGGTGAATATTCTGGAAAATATCGACAAGGTATTGATCTTAAAAGAAATCTGAGACATGGTAATATCAAATTAACAATGCTTACAAGGCAACTGTCTGTTGACTGTTGGTAATTTTCCAATATCACTGCGTGATTTCAGAGGGAAACACGACAAATTACTTAAGAGTTTTAACATAGCAGTATTGTTTATTTGTAAGCTTTCGCGTCAGTACTTCTTTCTTTATTTTTTTGTCTTTCCCTCTTTAACATGCACGCACACGCACACACACACGTTACTTCTTCACCAGTCGTTATTACTTGGCGTCTTTAAGTGTTAAGGCTTTAAATTTTTCCTCTTCTTAATTCGAGCAAACAAACTTTTCTCCTGTATTTTGATCTTTTCGCTCACAAAAATAGAAGACATAAGCAATAGTTAGTTGTTGATTTTAGACGAGTCAACCAACATTTTACGTAAAACGCATTTATATATATATATGTTAGGTATTGCAATAAATGACAAAAAAAAAATAGTGGATCTTTACTTTCTGACCGACAGATTTTTAAAATAATTTTTTGTAACTAAACACTTTCAAATTAAATTAAATGTTTTTTTTTTTAAATATTTCCATAGTCTTCAAATAGGTAAGACATTTTCCTTTTCTCAATCTCTCTCTCTCTCTCTTTTACTTTTGTGATGGCTCGCTAGGTAGTAGCAGGTCTGAAAGAATAGTTAATAAGGGTGCAGAGGAATGTTTTATATGGTAGAATGTGTCGTATAAAACATCTTTTACTCTTAGCCCTTTTGAGAATAAATTATATTTACGAAGTAATTTCACGTTAAAGTTGTCATATTTCGATAATTTCAACCAATCAATGACGTGTATTCAGCCGAATAAAATTACTGCCGTTGTTTGTCAATAACAACTATCGGCGGGGTATTTTTCATTTGTCACTGTTATTTATGACATCGTTCGTGCGTTTGTACTGGTTTTAGCTTTAAGGTTTTAGGGTTAGGGTTAGGGCTTTAGGGTTAAGGTTTTAGGGTTAGGGTTATAGGGTTAGGGTTAGGGTTAGGGTTGTCATAAATATCAGTGAAAAACGAAATATACGCCGCCGGAAGTTCTTGTTGACAAACAACGGCAGTAATTTTATTCAACTGAATACACGTCATTGATTGGTTGAAATTACCGAAATAGGACAACTTTAACGTGAAATAACTTCGTAAATATAAGTTTTTCTCAAAAATGCTAACAGTAAAAGATGTTTTATATGACACATTCTACCAGTGTCCGAAGTTTGAAAGTGTTTAGTTACAAAAAATTATTTTTAAAATCTGTCGGTCAAAAAGTAATGATCCCAAATCGTACCCTGTTACAAAAACTACTACTGAAGTTTTGCGTCAAGTCGTGAAAAAGTTCTTGAGCTATGTGAGAATTAATATTCTTTCTAATTTTGACACAATATCTGCAATTTTTGAGGGGCGGGGCAAGTGGATTACATCGAGACAATATTTAACTGGTACCTCATTTTAATCGATCCCGAAAGTATAAAAGGCAAAGCTAACCTCGGCAGGATTCGAACTCAGGACGTAAAAAGTCAGATGAAGTACCGCTAGGCATCCCATCCGACGTGCTAATGATTCTACCAGCTCGTCAACTAAAGTAAGAATTAATGCTAAAAACAGTTTTGCTCTTATTTGAAGCTTCTGTTTCTAAACGTTAAGACAATCCAAACTTGATCCTCATAACGGTCTGCCATTTTTTGTTTAGTATAGTAATTCCATGCTGCTGAAAAATTGATTGATTTACAAGAAGTAACTGTATTAATCCGTTTGTCTGTCCTTGTACGCACTGGGGTCTATCTAATCGACTGGCCCTCTCCCCAAAAATTTCGGGCCTTGTGCCTAGAGTAGAAAAGAATATTTCTTAGTTTAGTTTTGGTGAGAGTGTCCCCTGAAATTATTCTTTCACCAGTGGCATTTCCTGATGGCACTCCCTAAATCTGACTAACCCAGAACACTAGCTGCATTTTTAAGTGTTACTGCTTCACATAAAAATTTTGGCTCATCAACAGAAGATTCTTAAAAAAAAAATTGTTTTTTTCATCGGTATTAGCAGTTGGCACTACAAGTTCTGTATTTCTCCATTTTTAAACTGAACAGCCAATACTAAAGGGAGAATTGCAAAAGGGGGACGAATGTGACTTAAATTCTTGGAGAAATTCCTTTAACATTTTGAAGGGTTTCCAAATGTATTAATACACTGTACAAGAATCATTTGCATACTCCTTTCAGAAACTTTTGTCATTATTAATATATATTTCTTTACTGCCTACAAGGATCTAAACACAGAGGGGACAAACAAGGACAGACAAACGGATTAAGTCGATTATATCGACCCCAGTGCGTAACTGGTACTTAATTTATCGAAACCCGAAAGGATGAAAGGCAAAGTCGACCTCGGCGGAATTTGAACTCAGAACGTAGCGGCAGACGAAATACCTATTTCTTTACTGCCCACAAGGGGCTAAACACAGAGAGGACAAACAAGGACAGACAAACGGATTAAGTCGATTATATCGACCCCAGTGCGTAACTGGAACTTAATTTATCGACCCCGAAAGGATGAAAGGCAAAGTCGACCTCGGCGGAATTTGAACTCAGAACTCAGAAAATATATTAGTGAAGCGGAATGTGCATTGATGCATTAAAATCTTAATTTGTATTAAGAATCTTATTGAATATCGTGCTCACGGACAGTCTTTGTGTGCGTATGGGCATGTGTGTACTTGCGCACGCGTGTATATGTATGTGTAAAATTTCCAAGTAATATCATGGCCTATTTTCTGACACAATCAGATATTTTTGAAAATTTTATACTACTTTTTATGAAAATAATCTGGCACCCAAACTCCACAAGCGACACCACAACCCAATAATAAAAAACTAAATTAGATATTTAAATCTAATTCTAAAATTACCTAATTTCTTCTCTGTATAACGTGAAAATCTTGCCGACATATTCAAAACTACAACAAATTGAAAAGTTGGGCACAGCGAGAAATTCACATAACTATACAAACAGTTTCGTTCTTAGAAAGCTTAGAGTAAACATTTTCTAAATTGACTGACTGTAAATAGACCTCGTGCCATTCATAAAGACTTGTGAATGGCGTGAGGTTAAGATAAGTTATTAAACAGGGAATAAATAGAATTATATTTTAGCATTGCTACAAATACAGTTTCAGGTTAGTCTCTTGAATACACATTCAGTTATGGAATGTTTTTTCTTCTTCTATGCTTTAACTAGGCATTTTGCCACGATACAAGTCTGCTCGCACGTAAAGAATATCATTTATATACGACTCGATATTCATTGAATTATGTTTATAGGGATCTTTTCGGTTTGACCGGCAGTTTTTTTAAAATAATTTCCACGTAACTAAACACTTTTAAACTTCGTATACTGGTAGAATGTGTTTATAAAACATCTTTTTCTCTTGGCTTTATTGAGAAAATTCTATAGTTTGTAAGATATTTGTTGTTTTTTCTTCAATTTCTGCAATTTCAACCAATCAATGACGTCTATTGAGGGAAAACATTCTGTTCCGTATGAATATGTTCCTCGTTTAAGAAACAGATTGGATTTATTTACATTTCTGAAGAAAAAAAGATACCCTTCCCCCTACCCCTAACTCTAACCCTAACCCTAAAACAGATTGAAATGCAATAGATCGATACTAGGGCCATAATTATGGGTGACAATTTCATATGACACCGCTAGAAAAAACTGCCGTTCAAACCGAAAAGATCCTCCTTATAGACTTGAGAAGCCTTACTTTTAGCGGAAGTGAGATCAGTGATATCCGATAATTTCATGTAAACAAATCTATTAAAGCCAACATACATATCTACATACATTTTATATAACATGAAAATCATTCGAATCTTTTCGCTTTGACCGGCAAATTTTTAAAATAATTTCTTTGTAACTAAACACTTTTAAACTTCGTATACTGGTAGAATGTGTTACATAAAACATCTTTTTCTCTTGGCTTTCTTGAGAAAATTCTCTAGTTTGTAAGTTATTTGTTGTTTAATTTCTTGCATTTCGGTAATTTCAACCAATCAATGACGTCTATTGAGGTGAATACAATATCTGACGTATTTTGTCAACATTTTCATTGATTGGTTGAAATTGCCGAAATGCAAGAAATTAAACAACAAATAGCTTACAAACAACAGAATTTTCTCAAGAAAGCCAAAGAAATTATTTTAAAAATCTGCCGGTCAAAGTGAAAAGATCCAATCATTCTTATATCTTAAGTTGAAAACAATCACATTTATGTTGTGTATAGTAAATTGAGACGCTGTACCTTAGATGCTATTTCTGAAATTCTTAAGATATCACTAGAAGGTACTATACAAGTAGGTACCAGTTGACGCGGCTTAATGAAGGGGCTCTGTCAATAAAATCAAAAGATTTCTCCACTTCTCTTTATGAAATTATAGGATGTCACTGTTGTCCGGGGTCTTTTCTGTTTGGCTGCCATTTTTCAATTTCTCCAGTTTTGTTCTAATTTATTTCAAATTTGGTGTATTAATGTAGTTTCGTATACTCATTATTAATATGGAATTTATTTTCGCCATAAGTCAAAAAGTAAACAGTTAATAGCTTTTAAACTTTGTAAATTTTGGGTAGGTTTAGCCACTCGAAAGCCACAGTGACAAGCCAAGCGCTGGAAAAGTGTTTATGAAAAACCACGTGAGTTTACAAACTGATATTTTACACTGTGTTTTTCTGCCTGCACCCATCTTTTTCTGCTCTTAAAACAACAAAATATGTGTTGTTTACTCCTTTTTAAAGTCATTTTTCGCTTATTAACTGCTTAAAACACGTGCCTTCGTACAATGCTGACATTGTTTTGTTGTGTTTACGATTGCAGTCACGCACAAAATGACAGCTTCCAAATCCTGTTTTCAGATTGGGTAGAAATTATCAAACTTTAAACATTTGATTTTTTTTTTTTTTTTATTTTTAATTTCTGGAACAAGTGAATTAGGCATTGAGAGTCAGCGTGAAATATTACATCAATACACCAAATCTGAAAATTTTCACTTAACTTAATTTTTTTTTAATGCAGCTGAACAGAAATGATCCCTCGTTACTTCCGGTCAATTAACATTCATTTTTTTCTAACCCCGTAAACTACATGATAACCCTTTATTTTACCATTTCCTGAGGTATGAACGGCTGGCTTTACCTCCGCAAGACTTCTAAATACAGGCATTTTGTCTGATGCTATAACGATTTTGCCAATCGTTTTCCCTACTACTGTCGTTCTAAGGCAGTGGTTCTAATCTGTAGAGTACCTTTTTCACATAAAGACGATCACTGGTATATATAAAATGTATATCAAATATGGCGGAGGACAAATTATAAGTAAATGAATAAAAGCGAAAGAAAATGATAATCGTTGGTAATCGGCATTATATAGGATAGTAAACTTTATGAACATGATGAACATGATTTTGTGTTGGCTATCTTGAGGAAAAAAAACTCAATATCTGCCGGTTGGGAGGAGAGAACCACTCTGAGTCTTGTTGAAGGCTAACTGTAATACATCGTGTGTGAGTGTCCAAAATCGTTCTGGCTTGAAGTGAGAGCCTGAGAGCCTGAAGTCGTTTGTTTGAGTTAGGTGCCAAACAGTTTGCGTAGGGTAAAAAGGGGAACAAATTTTGGATCGTCCGAGAAACCATATCACATCATTGCCTCACGCTGATTACTCGATTTATTGATCAATCATGAAAAAAGTGTAGTGGCTTACTCGTGGTCCCTAGTTGAATACTTCGCCATTGCAGTTCGGATCCCTAAAACATAAAGCGAAAGATCGCCCAAATATGATACGAGGTAATCTAAGGAGTGAGGAGAAAAATAATGTTTTTACAATTTTCTTGAAAACACTAGTTAAAATAACATACCGTAAATCTTCGAGCATAGTCCGCCCTTGAGTATAATACACAGGGGATTTTTAGGGAGCTGTACCTCTGAAAAACCTAAACCTTGTGTATAATACACAACCTAAACCTAAACCTGTGTAATTCTCTAACTTGAGTCGTGCGTAATCAAGCCAGCAGCACCTAGTCGAACAAACACTTCCGCGCATGCATAATACAATAATGGTGATGTTCTTAACTGTTATATGGGAATGTAAATATGCTTGCAAATTGTTTTTGTTACATGTTATTCTGTGTTCTGAATACTTTTTATTTTAATAAATATTGCTTACTGCAAGTTATGGATGATTCTTTTATGACTTCATTGCCTTCAGGCTCAGCTTAAGGTATTCTCGCACCTGACATCACAAAATACGTCTGAATAAACCTTGCCAGACAGCAAATAGAGACTCGGACATTGCTTAGAAAATATTTTTCATTTTTAACCTCGTAAATAGTACGCACTAGGGATTTTGACCTTTAAATTTTTTTGGGGGGAAATGCGGATTATACTCGAGTATTTACTATACGTTCGATTTACTATTATTGTTATCTTTTTTTTAAATATTTAATTGGAACTCGATAATTATGAATATGATAAACAGAACAGAAAAGAAAAGGGTCTGAATTAGGGATAGCAGGATGGATTACACTTTCATCATCATCATCATCATCTATATTAAATATTTACTATATCTGTGTATTGTAGTTCACATACATCAATCAAGTAACACATTCGATTGTTCTCAAACTGAAGAGGAAAACTAGCTACATTGCTACCCATTTGCTGTTGCGCATGCGTATATTCTATACATATATGAAAGGGGGAAGAAAACAAAAACCTAATGGCAACTGTTAGCAATCCTTGAAGAAAAGATATAATTTTCTTTTAACGCAAAAAGATATTAGAAGAGTTTTTAGGTTTATATTTGTCACAAGAATGACCGAGGGAATTACACAGTGACTCCTTCTGTATAAAGAAGAAATAGTTAACTTCGTAAGCTAAGCCTGAAAGCAATGAAGTCATAAAAGAATCATCCATAACTTGCAGTAAGCAACATTTATTAAACGTTATTACTGTTATTTCTTTATTTTCTGCAAACAAAATGCACAAAAAAGCTACACGTTTGCATTATGTTATATATACAATAATAATAAAGGACGTTACCGTATACAGTTTTACAAACCAAGGACGTTATATAGACCTCCTTGACTCAAGTTAGAGAAGGGTTGCGTATTATACACAAGGTTTAGGTTTAATGTAGCAAACAAATCATTTTAATTCAAAAGGTCGAGTAGGAGACATTAGCTTAATGGTAGATGGGAGAAATTAAATGCGTTTGAGGTTTCTGCGAATCAACTGGAAATCAATGAGTGACAAGATCAAAATACCAGAGGTGAAAATCAAGAAGAGAAGAAAAACTGAAGTATGGACAGTTGAAAACAAGACTCCACTGTCTCATAATGTCCTTCTAGAAGAACAGGCTGAATAGTCGCTAACGATCCTTGGCAGCTAAGATACACTACCAAGCTAGCTAGATACACAGACAGACAGATAGATAAACTGACAGATAGACAGGGGAGACAACTCCGACAGCTAAATTATTTAAATTTGAAATTGCTTTAGAGTTCGCCTAGTGAGCATATTTATGCTGTTTTCTTTCTTTCTTTCTTTTACTCACAAATGGAGGCAGTATTTCCGAGACGGATCTTTTCGGTTTGACCGGCAGTTTTTTAAAATAATTTCTACGTAACTAAACACTTTTAAACTTCGTATACTGGTAGAATGTGTTTATAAAACATCTTTTCCTCTTGGCTTTATTGAAAACATTCTATAGTTTGTAAGATATTTGTTGTTTTTTTTTCCTTCAGTTTCTGCAATTTCAACCAATCAATGACGTCTATTGAGCTGAAAACATTCTGTGCCGTATGAATATGTCCCTCGTTTAAGAAACAGATTGGGTTTATTTACATTTCTGAAGAAAAAATATACCCTTCCCCCCACCCATAACCCTAACACAGATTGAAATGCAATAGATCGATACTAGGGTCATAATTATGGCACATAAAAAGTACCCACTACACTCTCGGAGTGGTTTTACGTTAGGAAGGGCATCCAGCTGTAGAAACATTGCCACATCAGATTGGAGCCTGGTGCAGCCACTGGCTCTCCAGACCTCAGTCAAACCGTCCAACCCATGCCAGCATGGAAAACGGACATTATACAATGATGATGATGGTGGTAGTGATGATGATATATCAGCATCTAGTATTCTTCAAATCTTATTATGATGCTAATTATGCATTTAACAAATCAGCAGGGTTCCATTTAACAAAAACCATAATTTCACAGAAACAAAGACATGTTAACTCATCTAAGATTATGAAATTAACTTGAATAAAAGAAAATACTAAACAACTACATGCATGAAAATATAATTATTTATTGCATTTAATATTATAAAAACATTTATAATGAAATAGAAAAATCTAATTTTTAAAAGAAATGAACAGCTTTTAAAATCCTTGAAAATGTCTAAAACATTTTGAGCAAATATACCCAAGGAATTGCATCTACTTTTGGTTTTCTTCTAATATTCTCTCTCTATACAATTGTGGCTTCTAAATTTCTTATTTTATAAAAAGATTCTATTCATATACACCCTGACTTGAAAATACTCTTTCAAACATGATTGTGATATCTGGATGAAACAGGTGTAGATAATTTAGTTAAACTGATTCTTCTTGATTGATTCCTAGTTTAGCATTATTTCATCACTATTGTTCTCCAGCACTTGCTGTATAGAATAGATATGTATTTACGATATGGTTGAATAGTTTTAAGTGTTAAAATAGTTAAAAAGTTAATGTAGAGGTAATTAAAATAGTAACTGTAATGTTAAGTCGGGGTGTCCTACACATGATTACTGTATACCAAGCATATGAAAGATAAATTTAAATGAAACTTAAGTAAATGCTCAATATCTCAGTCCTCAAATGCTTGATATTTTGGTCCTCAAAAGGTCATTATCTTAGTCCTCTAATCTGCTAATAGATTCCACAAGGAAGCACAGCTCATGGCAAAATTAACTGTTACTTCCAAATATATATCCTTGTATGGCCAAAAGTAGCAAAAGATGGTATCCTACTCAGAGTAGGTAATATCTCTCAACAATATAATGCCATAAAACTGAGAAAAGTTTAAACATTTCCTAATAGCTGGAATAAGTAAAAGAAAAAAATTTTAAAAAGACTACTTTAAAACTAGGAAGTAAAATTTAATTTATAATAAAAAGTAAGATTTGGAAATAAAAATTAGTTAATATATTGTTATCTTGACATAAAAAATAAAAATTGAAAATAAAATCAAGAATATACATTTATCTGATGATAAAAATTAATCAATACAGCTAATATTACCTTTGGCTACAATGTGTTTGTAACGAATTATAGGTTGCAGGTGTTTGCATCTATTTCATAGTAAATAATTTTAGCTGTTAGAATTATTTGCATGAATGATTTCAAAACCCAAACATTTTTAATGATTATTTTCTATTTAAAAAAATCCTATATCTCAATCAACTTCTGTTAATGTACCATGTTATAAATGAAGACAGCAATATCATTCAGACCAAAGTGGTTTATCCAAAGATATCAAACATTACATGTTCTTCTTGGCTTGATTTAAATGTTCTCTTGATATAATTAGTCTTTGAATTTGAGCCGTACCCTCATAAATCTGAAAGTTCAGTAAGAAAATATAGAAATTAGAAATTATTCATGTTAAAGATCAACAACTTATTAAACATAAACCAATTAAGTGCTAAATTTCTATTAAATATTTTTTTAATAACAATAATGGGAAGGTTAAAAGTATAGAATCTTCATTTTTGTATTTGGTTTGCAAGAGTCTTAATGTGAATTCTTTTGTTGAAACAAATCTTGTTGTCTAGGGAGGGCCATTATACCAATAATAAACACATGCACTGGTCCAATAACACTTCTTTATTGTTAGGCAACTGGTTAAATATTTGACCAACTAAGTCTTTTACTTGTTTCAGTCATTTGACAGCAGACATGCTGCAGTACTGCTGTGAAAGGGTTTCAGTTGAACAAATCAACTCTAAGACTTTTTTTTAAACCTAGAACATATTCTATTGGTCTCTTTTGCCAAATTGTTAAATTACAGGGATCTAAATACACCAACAGCAGTTGTCAAGTGGTGATGGGGGGGACAAACACAGACACACACACACATATTCATATATATATAGTGTTGGCCAAAAGTCAGTAATTACAGATAGAAACTATCTGTAATTCTGTAATGACTTGAATGGAAAAATGTGTCACTTAAGAAGGACTTGCAATGATAAACGCATTCTTTAAACATGTTTACAAGAGAATTCTCCGAGAATAGAATGAGATACTGTTCTTCATTACAAAGCAGACAAAAAGATTTACCTTTATCATATGGAAAAGATTTAGATAGAATATTCCATTCCAAACCAAATTGTTTATTATGTTCCTTTAGAAACCAAATTAATTTACTAAGCCCAGTATTGTTACGTTTATTGATATGTCTAAATGTAGAGTAATGATTAGATATTCTTTTTGACAACTGAGATGAAGAACTACCTATCTAAAAACAGACATCAGAACTGGAAGTAATTTTACATTGATAAACAGAGTTTCTAGTCTTAGAATTACTGCTAAGGAAACAAGTACGATTTGAATTTATATCAGAAACACTAATATTGTTGTTCTTGTTATTCAAAGAATGGTTAGCGTTAATAATATCAGTGTTATTATTTTCATTAAGTGGATTTGTATTTAACAATTTACTGTTATGCGAAGAGATGATTTGTGAAAGGTTTATGGTGTTTGAAAACCCTATTCTAATTTGGTGTGAATTGATAATAGAATGGTAGCTTGAATTTTTTGGGAAATTCTTATCTATAGCTTCACAAAACTGGTAAGGGAGGTTGGATTTCATCTGTTTACCATATGGAATTATCAACCAACAGTTTTACTAGGACATACCTTGTTATTAGGGTAACTATCTTTAAAAGACCTAGATTTACTTTCATTACATATAAGGGGACTTAAAGAATGTTATCTCCCTTACGCTGCAAAATTACATTTTTCAATTTAGTGTTGCTATTCAAACTAAAATTTATATTTTGAAGTGCATGTGTGTGTGTGTGTGTGTGTAGTTGTGTGTGTACACCCCTAAGACTGCCTGTATGTGTGTGTGTGTGCATTAGCCATCCATGACCTCTTTAATGGTTTGGCCTTTTATTCAAGGCCAATTCAATTTCAGATCTGCTGGGATTTGCCTGTCATCCAGGAAACATTTAAGGTTGTAGTTCCTTATGTGGGGAGAGGAAGAAGAGAAAAGAGTAGGGGTGTGAGTGTGTGTGGTCTAATGTACATGTTTGTGTGGTCAAGTCAGTTCTGTGAGTGCGTCTATTTGTGTGTGTATGAATGTATGAGTGTTTGCTTATGTGAGTGCATTCCAGTGTGTGTGTGTGTGTGTGTCAGGGTGTGTGTGTGTACTTGTGTGTGTGTGTGAGGTGTGGCAGTTTCCTGAATAGGTAAGTGTCTGTGTGTATGTTTGCATGTGCATTCTTGTGTGTATGTATGTGTTCCTGCATATGTGTGCATGTGTTGGAAACCTTTTCTCAGGTGCTGAATAACATCACTCTTTCCCATGTTCCCTCCCATGTCTCTTTCCCAGTTGTCAGAGTTAGCACTGTCAATGTAAATACATTGAAAGGTAATCTAGTGAGATTGTTGAGATACTTGAAAGGAGGCGTGTTGATGTATGCTGCATTCAAGAGGTAAGGTGGAGAGGAGCTTCAGCCAGGTTCCTCACAGGCAAAACATAGGTATAAAATCATCTGGGAAGGTAACAGTGATGGGGTAGGTGGTGCGGGTATATTTCTTGCAGAGAAATGGGTGGATAAAGTCATAGAGGTAGCCAGAATGGGTGATAGGGTGCTCAAGCTTAGGCCAGTCTTACAGAACAGCATGGTGACAATTATCTCTGCCTATGCCCCTCGAGCGGGCCTACCAATTTATTTATTTATTTGTATGGGTCTCCTTGTGTCCTACTGCCATTCTAATCCTACTGTATCTGTACCTATGTGCACATGCATGTGTATGTATGGATGTATATGGTTATGTATTGAAGTGGTATATATCTACATGTATTATTTCATTTAAACTTTTATTTAAACCATATTGAAACTTCAGTAATAAAGTATATATAAAACTTGGAACAAATTATGTAAGGGAAAATAAATATCTTAATTATCTTCTAAACTATAACATTTCAGAAATATTTTAACACTGACCTGGTAAATCTTAGCATCTCTCATTAGTTTTTCAACTGGATAATCGCTGTTGAAACCATTTCCACCAAATATCTAATAAAAGAAAAAGTATAACAGTGAAAGAATATGTACTTCATATTTATTTTATAAACATAATCAACACAGAGCAATTTAAAATATAACATGCAAACATCTTCATATATGAACATTTTCTCCATACATATAAAAATTAATATTTCATTTTTGGATTTGGTTTGCAAGATTCTTTATATGAGTTTGTGTGTTGAAGCATATTCTATTGTGTCTGGGGAGAGTCATTTTCTTTTTGTGCCTTATTATGTAACATAAACACCGGTAAAATTTCCACGTTTTTTCTTTATTTTATTTTTAAAAATTTTTAAATTTTTAAATTTTTATTTTTCATTTCTATTTTTTATTATTACTTTTTTTTTAATTTTAACAGTGAGTGTATCACATAATAAGGCACAAAAAGAAAATGACTCTCCCCAGACACAATACAATAAAAATTAATGTATTCTGTTAATTCTCATTCAGTGTAATTTTTGATATGGACCAATGGTGTTTGAGTGACCCAAAGTATGCTGAATCATAACATACAAGTGGGAGAGTGAATGAAATTTGGGTGCCTAGTTTAACAGAGAAGAGTATGAATAAAGTGTTTACCTGTACAGCATCAGTTGTACATTTATTTGCAACATCTCCTGCCAAACATTTGGCAATTGAAGCATTGTAAGTATTTCGGATACCGTTGTCGATTTCCCAAGCAGATTTATACGTCATCATTCGTGCTGATTCAATTCCAATTGCCATATCGGCCAACATAAAGGCAACAGCTTGGTGCTGCAAAGGAAACGAAGACATTAAGTTAACCAAATAAGGATTTCCATCATTGGTAGAAGTTCACAAATTTTGAGGAAAAGTATGGTTAATTAAATCAATACTAGTGCTTTACAGGTACATATTTAATGAAATAAGTACACTGGTAAAATATGAATACTTTTCTAATCTAGATAATTTCATGGTAGAAAGTAGGTTTTAACATTAATGATTTCACGGAGTAAACAACAGTCAAAAAATCTGACAGGGAGAAAATATTCTTTTATTCTTTTACGTGTTTTGGTCTTTGGATTTTGGTCATGCAGGGTGCTTTTGAAAAAAAATATCATGTAGTACTTCTTCCACCCAAATTTTACAGAAACTTGCCTTTGTTCTTGCTATTGTAAATGCAGGGAACCAGTAATTTGCCAAACAGAAACTTGAAACCAACAATGATGTTGCTCACAAAATGTGATATAAAATTTTAAAATAGATAAATATACAAAATATAGGTTTTACTAACTGTACAAATGGGTTGCCCCATGGTTTTTCTCTCCATTGAATATTTTGTAGCTTCATCAAAGGCTCTTTGTGCTAATCCACAAGCTCCTGCTGCCACCTGGAAATAGAATAAAGAAAAACAATCGGGTAATCAATCAATCCAGTATTTTCATAATATTTTCTATGAATCAACTCTGGGCTAGATTTTAGCACATTTAACCTTATATCAGCATAAGACATGAATAATCACTTACTGCAGGTCGTGTCTTGTCGAAAGCGCCCATTGCAATCTTGAAACCAATACCTTCTGCACCAAGAACATTCTGAAAATAAAAACATATTTTTACCCCTTATTTAGTCTGAAGAAGAAGGATAGAGTTCATAGCTTTCATCTTCCATGAATGATGAAATAGAAGTGAGGGCTGATGTTCAGCTTAACCCTTAAGCATTCAGATTATTTTATCAAACATAATGCTTATTGATTCACATTGATTTGAATTAATCATGCATTATCTCATATCTTCAAGATCTTGATGGTGTAATTGCCTAATGTAGAATAACATTGTAGGGTAGGTGTGAGAGCCTGGATCTGGTCAGTTTCGACACAAAACAGATTAAATATTTTGGCCGGATATGGCCGGTTTAAATACTAAAGGGTTAAACATCTGTTAGGTGGTGTACATGAAAAAAGAAACTTGGATAAGAAAGGAATTCCAAACAGTTACTGATTTAGGAAGAAATATTTAATATGGAATTTGCAGGTCGAGCTGTTGTAGGAATGAAGAGGAGACAATACCTGGTTGCATTGGGTGGTGGTATATAGTCAGTAAGGTTGTGAAGAAATAACTGTTGTTTAGTCTCTGATTGAGAAGACATAATTAAAACAGTTCTGTTCCCTATCTTTTTGTTTTGTATCTTGGACTGCCTTATCTAAAGGGTCCTTACATTTTTAAGATGGTAGAGGGTATTCTGTCTGCTTTTTTCTGCTAGGTCAAATGACAATCTGGGTGATAGATAGTGGTGATGAAGTTACCTGCTCCAAGTCAGCCCTCATCAAAGGTATTCCAACCATGACCATTCCATTTTTTTTTCCAGACTTACTGTCTCTAAGACAATATTAACTTGTTAAATGTGATATGAGAGGAATTTAACTTCTATTTCTATTTTGAAATAACTGTGCAGAGATATTCCATTGTTGGGAATACAGCAAAAGAGACAAGGAAGACACAGCAAATTGTTGAGTGAAAGTGAACGGGCTAGTCAAATGAACTTTTTGGGGTGATAACAATATAGCTGAGAATGTATGCTTGTATGGGTTATACAGGTTTGTTCCAGTATATCATCATCATCGTTTAACATCCGCTTTCCATGCTAGCATGGGTTGGACAGTTTGACTGAGGGCTGGCGAACCAGATGGCTGCACCAGGCTCCAATCTGATCTGGCAGAGTTTCTACAGCTGGATGCCCTTCCTAACGCCAACCACTCCAAGAGTGTAGTGGGTGCTTTTACATGCCACCGGCATGGGGGACAGTCAGGCGGTACTGGCAATGACCTTGCTTGAATCTTTTTACACATGCCAACGGCACAGGTGCCAGGAAGGCGATGCTGGTAACGATCCCACTCAAATGTTGTCTCTTACACACCACCGGCACGGAAGCCAGTTAGCCGCTCTGGCAACAATCACGCTCGGATGGTGCTCTTAGCACCCTACTAGCACGGGGCACAAGTGCCAGTAAGGTGAAGCTGGTATCGATCACACTCGAATGGTGCCTTTTATGTGCCACTGGCATGGAAGCCAGTTAGCCGCTCTGCCAACGATCACGCTCGTATGGTGCTCGTGCCTGTCATTGAATTTCACTTTGATTTTGCCTTCACTTGCCTCAACAGGTCTTCACAAGCAGAGTTTAGTGTCCAATGAAGGAAAAGGTATGCACAAGTGGGCTGGTTACGCCCCTGGCATAGGCCACGAGGTTATGGTCTCATTTGGCTTGCCAGGTCTTCTCAAGCACAGCATATTTCCAAAGTTCTCGGTCACTAGTCATTTCCTTGGTGAGGCCTAAATTTCGAAGGTCGTGCTTCACCACTTCATCCCAGGTCTTCCTGGGTCTACCTCTTCCACAAGTTCCCTCAACTGCTAGGGTCATCTCACCAATTGTTACACTCCTACATCGTTTAATGCACACAACAAAGAAAAGCCAATCTTTGTTGTTGTATATGTATCATGTTGTCTGGCATAGTTTTTATAGTAGGCAGAAGCAATTAATTAATACAAGTTCAATATTATACCAAAATGCATTACCTCAGCAGGAACAACAACATCTTCAAATGTGATACCTCTGGTGTCTGATGCTCTTTGTCCCATATTCCATTCCTAAAGTAGAAAGTTATCGAATACGAACAAAAGTTAAATCAGAAATATAATTGCTTAACTTTGGCTCTCTCTATCTTTGCTTTGAAGCGAAAAACAAACATGCAGACATCATTTAGGAATTCTTTTTCCCCACTTGTAAAACATAACAGAAATGTGTATTTATTTCTATAGCTTTATTCAGTGTAACAGAATGAGAACAGCACTACCATGGCAGATAATTATGAAGGAAATTGAAAAAAAAAAATTTTATTTATATTCCATTTAAATAAAATTGAGTGATATGCAGTCGAAATTACAATATTTAAAAGTAGAAAACACTTCTATACTAGACTATGGTAAACTGGTTTTACTAAAAGTAGTAAAAATTAAATGATCAACAAATAATACAAAGATTTTGAAAAAAAAAAATTTTACAAACACAGCATCTCCGGGACGTGTGAAAGGGAGAGAGAAATTGCTTGAATGCTTACCACAGAATTCTACAAAAGATACATTAAGGCTAATATAATGGCATTAAACAGATGATATCTTAGTCTACCATCCAAGAAAATGTTATGCCTATTTTCCTTGACATAGGTCGGATGGGTCTGTTCCATCACAGCACTTCTTGTGGTTCCTTGTCATTTTCCTTGTGAAGTTCATTAATATACAAACACACATATGCATACACCACACACACACACATATATATATAAACATACATACATCATCATCAGCGTTTAACGTCCATTTTCCATGCTGGCATGGGTTAGATGGTTTGAATGAGGTCTGGAGAGCCAGCAGCTGCACCAGGCTCCAATCTGATCCAGCGATATTTCTACAGCTGGATGCCCTTCCTAACACCAACCACTCAGCAGAGTGGACTTAGTGTTTTTAATGTGGCACAAGCACAGGTGAGGTCAGTTTTGGCAAGGTTTTTACAGCTGGATGCCCTTCTGAACACCAACCACTTTACAGTGTGGACTGGATACTGTTAAGTAGCACCTGCACTGACAGGGTCATCAAGTACATGCAAGACAAAAACTTTTAAGAGGGGAGGAGGCATTGGAGGAGGTGATGATGAAAAGGTTATAGTGAGACAAATACAGGTGTCTTGCTGTAGAGGAAGTACAAGGTTACCTGGCCGGAGAGAGAAAGATCAGGAATGAAGACAGAAACAGGTGTGCCACTGCAAAGAAACTACATGGTTACCCAACATCAGGTAAGTGCAGAAGGGGAGAGAGAGAGAGAAAGAGAGAGATTGCAGGATGGAGATGGTGGCAAAGTGCCGGGCATGCTCACAAGGAATGGGATCAGAGTATAAAAAAGATGGTTGAGTAAAGGAAAGAGAGAGATATAGATAGGGGCAAGTACCAGGGCATACCCTCGAGGTTCAAATGCCATAATATAAGTGACAGGATATTGCGAAGAGAGTGCAATTAAAGAGTGCGACTAAGTGACAAAAGAAAGTACTACTGACATACCTTTCTGCCTTTTATTATTCCAGGTGTATCTGCATCTACAATGAAGCCAGTAAAAGCTTTACCGGCTGAGGCTTTGGGGTCTGGATCTGTTCGTGCCAACAAGAAATACCAATTAGCAACTCCTCCGTTTGTTATCCACATTTTCTGACCATTGATCACATATTCATTGCCCTTCTTCACAGCTTTCGTTTTGATACCAGCAACATCAGAGCCAGCACCTGGTTCGGTCACACAATAAGCCTAAGAAAAGAAGAGAAACAACAACTATAATTATTCGCTCACTTCTTTAGTTCTATAAACAGAATGCTTCAATATTTAAACATGCTTTAATTTATGCTTATATCCACAAAACTTTATGTTATTTTTAATAAAGTGGCTGTGTGGTAAGTAGCTTGCTTACCAACCACATGGTTCCGGGTTCAGTCCCACTGTGTGGCATCTTGGGCAAGTGTCTTCTACTATAACCTCGGGCTGACCAAAGCCTTGTGAGTGGATTTGGTAGACGGAAACTGAAAGAAGCCCGTTGTATATATATATATATATATATATATATGTGTGTGCATGTATGTTTGTGTGTCTGTGTTTGTGCCCCTAGCATTGCTTGACAACCGATGCTGGTGTGTTTATGTCCCCGTCACTTAGCAGTTCGGCAAAAGAGACCGATAAAATAAGTACTGGGCTTACAAAGAATAAGTCCCGGGGTCGAGTTGCTCGATTAAAGGCGGTGCTCCAGCATGGCTGCAGTCAAATGACTGAAACAAGTAAAAGAGTAAAGAGTAAGAGAGTAATCATAATGAAATTATTGTATACAGTGCTCAGGTGCACCACAGCTTGTCAAAAGTGCGTATAAAGTATATGCAGTAATGTACAAATGTCTGGAAAGCGAACAGTGTATGAGTCAGATACATGCTTGCGTGTGTATGGAGGGGAGAAAATCAGGTGTAGTGTTGGCGAATCTCTCAGGAAGCATGGAAGTTTTGAAGGATGCAGTGCTCCGACAACTAACAACTGACGCCGGCAGTTTGTTCCATGCTTCAGCGACTCTTAGCGTGAAAAAATGTTTTTATTTGTTTTATTGTTGCTTCGTTTTAATGTATAGAAACAACAGTACCCATGACTTTTCCAGAGCATCCAAAACTGGTGGAGGAAAAGAGGAAGTAGTTACTATCAGACTAGAGACCAGCCTACCGTAAATGTTTGCAAAAGTGTGGAACCCAAGAGCCAGGTGGTGGTGCTAAACCAGGCAATTTTAAGTCTACTACCCAAACTATCATCAATATTTCATAGTTAGAAAACATTATCATTTTAATTTGTCGATATTAGCAGGAGTGGCTGTGTGATAAGTAGCTTGCTAACCAACCACATGGTTCCGGGTTCAGTCCCACTGCGTGGCATCTTGGGCAAGTGTCTTCTGCTATAGCCCCGGGCTGACCAATGCCTTGTGAGTGGATTTGGTAGACGGAAACTGAAAGAAGCCTGTCGTATATATGTATATATATATATATATATATATATGTGTGTGTGTATGTATATGTTTGTCTGTCTGTGTTTGTCCCCCTAGCATTGCTTGACAACCGATGCTGGTGTGTTTACGTCCCCGTCACTTAGCGGTTCGGCAAAAAGAGGCCGATAGAATAAGTACTGGGCTTACAAAGAATAAGTCCCGGGGTCGATTTGCTCGACTAAAGACGGTGCTCCAGCATGGCCGCAAGTCAAATGACTGAAACAAGTAAAAGAAAGTAAAGAGAGTTTCTATAATGAATGCCGATCGGTTGCATATATGTCCATGCTTGGTTACAATCTTATTTATTTATTTATTTATTTTGCTCGTGCACTTCTGTGAATGATGTTCTCATTGTTAAGCTCCAGATCAGTTATAATTCAGCAGACCTAAAATCAATAGTATTCCAGTTAGTTATGAATATCCCATTTTTATATTACTAAAAAGAGATTATGAGCAATGGCTATGTAACAGGATGAAGGTCTCAGGAACACTTGGTGAGTATCGGTCTTATCCTGTTACATTCAAGTGTGTCGAAAGGAAAGCCAAAACTTCGACTATCTTCAACAGCAATAAATAATACTTTATTTTTGATCTGGATTCGCAAATAGAATATTTACACATATATTTTCTTCAGGGTAAACTGGTAGCCAAGTCCATTAAACTATTCACAATAGTTAACTTGTGTGAGCCAAAATGCTGTCTCCATTCCCATGTAGAAGGGGGCTTCTCTACGTGCTAGGTTTTCCTTGAGAGAAGGTTGAGTCGTGTCCACTCGATAGGGCTGCAGCTTCAAAAAGACCGATCTAGCGGGAAAACTTTCTGTTGCCAGTTCTCTGCGCATGTGCATGAGGAAACTTCTGGCAGCCTACCAGAAGTAATCCAACTCTGCGCATGCATGCTGAAAACTTCCAGAATAGCGTCACAACAGCTAAAATATTGAGCAAAACCTGATAACCAGTTGATCTAGCAAGTGGGACCTCATTTCAGTGAGCAGGGGTCAGTGCACAATGATAGCATTGAGAGGAAGACCCCAAAACGGTGCACATTCTTTCCTGATGACCCCATAAACTTGCTAGCATCTGATATGTGGAGATTCCAACTGGTAACACTTGCTTCTGCGTGTTGTTTGCAGAAAAAAAAAAGAAGGAAATATAGTGTACCTAGGGGTACATTTTTCAGTAAATCCTTTTTTTAAGACAGTACATATTTAAAAGAAATTTAGCAACTGCTTTTTGCTAGTTTAGTGACTACGTCGAAGCTACCTTTGTTGGTTCACCATAGATGTTTTCCTTAGAAGTATGTGTACTCCCAAACTCCTCTTTCTTCTCCTCCTCGTTTAACGTCCACTTTTCCATACTTCCATGGGTCAGATGATTACATATTTCAATAATTAAAAGTGCCAGTAGCACGTAAAAAGCACCACCCGACTGTGTCCATTGCCAGCGCTGTCCCAACTGGCCTCCGTGCTGGTGGCACATAAAAAACACCATCCGATCAAGGCTGTTGCCAGCCTTGCCTGGTCCCCGTGCCGGTGGCACGTAAAAAGCATCCGTCCGTGGCCGTTTTCCAGCCCCATCTGGCACCTGTGCGGGTGGCACATAAAAAGCGCCCACTACACTCACGGAGTGGTTGGCGTTAGGAAGGGCATCCAGCCGTAGAAACACTGCCAGATCACACTGGGCCTGGTGCAGCCTTCTGGCTTCCTAGACCCCAGTTGAACCATCCAACCCATGCTAGCATAGAAAGTGGACGCTAAACGATGATGATGATGATGATGATGATATATATATATATATATATATATATATATATATATACATATATATATATATATATACTGACTGGTGTCGGAAAATGTGAGTAATTAATAATTCTGGTATAAAGAGGACAAAACATAACGATAGTTAACTTAACTCTTTGAGTCTACAACTGAAGATGTTCTTTCAACTCCATGTAGACACTATAATGATACATCTTAGAATAGCAATACCTTAATAGACACTTAGCACGATAATGATGATGATGATAACATTAATGATGATGATGATGACATCACTGAGGATAATAGCATCATTGGTGAAAATAACAATGGAATTGGTAATGATAAGGATGAAGTTAAGTTTTCTATTTGTCAGTGATAACAATATTGTGTATCATGTAAAACTTTAAAACAGAAAAGATATTCAGCAATCAACTTACACACATTAGTGGCTCTTCTAGCATTCGTGCAAGATATTTCTTCTTTTGGGCATCATTTCCTGCTAAAATTACTGGTACTTGCTGTATAAAAGAGAAGCAAAGAAGCAATATGAAAAAAACAATTACTCCTAGAGGCAAGTGAAATACTTGTGAAGACCTGTTGAGGCAAGTGAAAATGAAGAAATGAAAAAATGAAAACCAAAATCAAAATCAAAATCGATCAACATCAATGGAAATTGTAGCTGTGATACCAGTGCCAATGGCACGTAAGAGAACCATCCAAACGTGGCCGTTGCCAGCCTCGCCCCGACTGGCCTCCGTGCTGGTGGCATGTAAAATGCACCATCCAATTGTGGCCGTTTGCCAGCCTCGTCTGGCACCTGTGCAGGTAACACGTAAAAAATACCCACTACACTCACGGAGTGGTTGGCATTAAGAAGGGCATCCAGCCGTAGAAACACTGCCAGATCACACTGGGCCTGGTGCAGCCTTCTGGCTTCCCAGACCCCAGTGGAACCGTCCAACCCATGCTAGCATGGAAAACGGACGTTAAACAATGATGATGTTGATGATGAGGCGGTGAGCTGGAAGAATCGTTAGTTTACCAGGCAGAATGCTTAATGGCATTTCAGCTGTCTTTACATTCTGAGTTCAAATTCCACAGAGGTCAACTTTGCCTTTCATCTTTACGGGGTCAATAAATTAAGTAACAGTCAAGTACTGGGTTCAATGTGATCAATTTACCCCCTCCCCCAAATTTTAAGGCCTTGTGCCTATTGTAGAAAGGATTATTATTATTGTGGAGGGCAGGCAAAATCCCTGACAGAACCATTAGCATGCTGAGCAAAATGCTTGGTGGCATTCCATCCATCTTTACATTCTGAGTTCAAATTCTGTTGAAGTCTACATTGCATTTCATCCTTTCGAGGTTGATAAAACAAGTACCAGGTGAGGACTGGTACACCTGTGGAACTGCTGGCCTTGAGCCAAAATTTGAACTATATAAAGACAGACAGATAGACAGGCATATATGTATATATATATATATATATATATATATATATATATATATATATATGCACCATTCTCCAAGCCTTCCGACGACTCCAGTCCGACCCCTCCACTTCGCACATCTTCCATAACTGACCCCTCCCCTCCTTCAAACAAGCCCAAAACCTATGAGACTTCTTGGTCCACAGCTTCTTTCAAACCTAACTTCCCAACCCAGCTCGTTCCCCTGCTCCCGCCCACACTGCCGCACTTTCCCATACCTCTCCAACACCTATCATTGACCCTATCACATCACCGACTCCTTCACCTGCACTTCTAGCAACGTCATCTACTGCATCTCCTGCTCTCTCTCATTCTCTGCCCTTCTCTATACATCAGGCAAACGGGACACTGCTTGGCTGAACGGTTCATGGAACACCTGCAAGACATCTGACTTGGCAATGACATCCTGGTCTCGAGCCATTTCCGCTCTACCAGTCACTCTTTGCAACACCTGTCTGTGTTTGGATTGTCCTTGCACAGGGACAAACCAACCAAAATTGCAAAGATAATCTTGAACTCAAATAAGGATAGGAAACTCCGATTGACCCGTCCTTGTTTACTTTGTATCGTCTGTCTGGATGTTTTGTGTTCTTGTCCCATGTTTGTAGTTTCCATATATAAAAATATAGCAGCGTACATATGTATATATATATATATATATATTAATAAATAAAACATATGCATATATATAAACATATATGTACGTACCTACCTCTACATGTATATATACACGCATATATGAGTACAGGACACCAAAAAAACGTCGAACACAATGAGAAACGAAAACATAAACACAAACCCAAGGAACTGGACATTTTTTTAAACAACAAAAAAATAGAGTACAGGACAATTAACACAAGAAAAAACCCCTTCTTCAGTCGCCATGGTTTCATCTACTCTATACATACACACACACATGTACACACACACAGCGTATTATCAACATAATACAGCTTACTGAAGTTTAAATATCAAATAACAAAGCCACAAAACTAATCACTTAAATAACAAATTTTGATAAGCCTTTCTTAATTAGGTCAGTTGCAACATACATAATGAAGTGCGGCAGTGAGGAGAAAAAAACCCATTTATTTTGTGATTAATTCTGGTCAAGATATGCAAGGGGAGTAACTTGAAAATTTAAATATAGGAAAATTTATTGAAATACAATGTAGTATTCCAGTGAGGAGTGGTTGGATCCTTTTCAGTTTGGCAACAACTTGATATATTTGGGTCTCAGAGCTTCTTAGTGAAGTATAGTCTTACTAGCACTGTCAGATCTTGAGATAATGCAGGCATCATCATCATCGTTTAATGTCCGTTTTCCGCACTAGCACGGGTTGGACGGTTCAACCGGGGTCTGGGAAGCCAGGGGCTGCACCAGGCTCCAGTCTGATCTGGCAGTGTTTCTACAGCTGGATGCCCTTCCTAACGCCAACCACTCCGTGAGTGTAGTGGGTGCTTTTTACGTGCCACTGGCACAGGTGCCAGGGGAGTCTGGCATCGGCCACAATCGGTTGGTGCTTTTTACGTGCCACCGGCACAGATTTCTAATAAATAAACATTGATAGGGGTAACAACTAAGAATGATTTGGATACAGGGAAGGAAGAAATACTCTTGAAAAGCCTTCTCCATCAAAACATGTAGTTAAGTCTATGCTAACACAATGCAGTGAGCCAAAAAATATTAAATGAAATTACAACTGTAGCGAGGAGGAAAACACCAGCAGCTTAATCCTTTAGCATTCACATTATTCTGTCAAATTCACATTCTTTTGAATTAATCACGCATGAACTCATAGCTTTGATATTTCAATGATGTGATTATCTGGCACCCGTGCCAGTGGAGAGTTGACAGATCCATCCGAGCAAGATCACTGCCAGAGCAGCTGTCTGGCTTCTGTGCCGGTGGGCACGTAAAAAGCACCATCTGAGTGTGATCGTTACCAGTGACACCTTACTGGCACATGAACAAAACATTTGAGCGAGGTCGTTGCCAGTGCCACTGGACTGACTCCTGTGCAGGTGGCACGTAAAAAACACCATTTCAAGCTTGGCCGTTGCCAATACTGCCAGACTGGCCCTCGTGCAGGTGGCACGTAGAAGCACCCACTACACTCTCGGAGTGGTTGGCGTTAGGAAGGGCATCCAGCTGTAGAAACTCTGCCAGAGCAAGATTGGAGCCTGGTGCAGCCATCTGGTTCGCTAGCCCTCAGTCAAATTGTCCAACCCATGCTAGCATGGAAAGCGGACGCTAAACAATGATGATGATGATGATGAATGATACTCTAGAATAGGTGTGAGAAGCTGGGTCTGACTGATTTGAAAATACAAGAGGTAGACTACTTGGCCTAATATAGCTGGTCTGAATATACAACAGGTAGAGTATTTGGGCCTAATGTGGTCGGTTTGAATGCTAAAGGGTTAATAAATAATTCAGCTGAAGAAATAGAGGGGAGAGAACTCTGATATTTGAATTAATTAAAATTAATCAAAAAAACAGAATGTCAACAAGCAGTTCAGTTTTGTTTTCTTGCAATGTATTAACTTACCCCAAGGGAATTTGCTTCAATTGCAGTTTGGATACCTGTACATCCATAAGCTAATTCTTCTGTTGTAATACAAGAATCAGCTATTCCTAAACCCAAACCACCTGTAAAAAAAAAAAAAAAAAAGATAATATTATCAAGAAAATCTGAGACATGCAAAGAAAAAATGGTTGTCTGACTCATTCAGGAACTTTGAATAAGAACTGATTTGGACCCTGATGGAAATAGATAAGAAAACAATGCTAATGGAAAGATACCTAGTAAATTGTAAGTCGGGTACTAATTCTATCAATCTCTATTTGCTGAGATGCAAAGTCACAAAAGAAAAGGATGTAACATGAAAAACAGTAGTTTCTTTTAAGACCAGTATAAACATAGATATAGATATGGACACACGGACACACACATGCAGTGCCAGAGATACAGTGAAGATATTAGCAGTGGGACCAACAGGGCAGGGAAGTACTAGACAAATTGATGATGATGATGATGTGTGTATACATATATATCATCATGATCATCATTGTTTAGTGTCTGCCTTCCATGGGTGGAACAGTTTGACAAGAGCTGGTTAGGCAAAAGCCTGCACTAGCCTTCTGTAACTATTTTGGCAGAATTTTTACAGCTGGATGCCCTTCCTAACATCAACCAACCAGCTGTGAAAATTCTGTCAAAACAGTTACAGAAGTGTATGTATATATATATATATATATATATGAAGAGGTAGACCCAGGAAGATTTGGGATGAGGTGGTGAAGCACAACCTTCGAACATTAGGCCTCACCGAGGCAATGACTAGTGACCGAGACCTTTGGAAATATGCTGTGCTTGAGAAGACTCGGCAAGCCAAGTGAGACCATAACCCGTGGCTTATGTCAGAGGTGTAACCAGTCCACTTATGCGTACCTTTCCTTCATTGGACACTAAACTCTGGTTGCGAAGACCTGTTGAGGCAAAAATCAAATCAAATTCGCAAATTCGATGACTGGCACCCGTGCCAGTGGAGTGCTAAGAGCACCATCCGAATGCGATTGCTGCCAGAGCAGATAACTGGCTTCTGTGCGGGTAGCATGTAAAAAGCACCATTCAAACGTGATTGTTACCAGCATCATCTTACTGGCACGTGAAAAAACATTCGCGCAAGGTTGTTGCCAGTGCCGCTGGACTGGCTCCTGTGCAGGTGGCACATAAAAAGCACCAACTGACCATGGCCATTGCCAGTGCCACCTGACTGGCACTTGTGCCAGTGGCATATAAAAGCACCCACTACACTCTTGGAGTGGTTGGCATTAGGAAGGGCATCCAGCAGTAGAAACTCTGCCAGATCAGATTGGAGCCTGGTGCAGCCATCTGGTTTGCTGGTCTTCGGTCAAATCATCCAACCCATGCTAGTATGGAAAGCGGATGTTAAACGATGATGATGATATATATGTGTACATGTTGTATGTGTGTGTGTGTGTGTATATATATATATATATTCAAAATGTGACTGCGTGTGTACCGTTGGCGATTTTTTTCCTCCGTCTTCCCTTCCCTGGATCTTTCCTTTTCTTATGTTTCTGACGAAGAGCTCCGCTCCAAACGTAAAACCCTCGTTCTTCCCTTCCTTCCTGAGCGTCCAATAATACTATATTTGTTCCACGTTGTTGTGTTTTCATGTTTGGATTAACTATATATATATATATATATATATATATAAATATTAATTTAGCAAAGACCCAAGTCCTAGTAAGTAGGAAAACAGAAAAATCATTGATCCCTTTAGGGAGATGGCCCTGATCAATATGGAGAAAAGGCATCAGGAGACATTCCATACAATGTACCCAGTGCAAGCTATGGATACATAAGAGATGCAACAGTGTCACTGGAAGACTAACAGAGAAAGTAGTCTTTACATGTGGCAGATATGCGGGTACATTAAACACCAGGAATGTACAAAAAAGACTTCCTCAAATGACAGGAGGTTCTTTAGAAGTAGTAGACTGTTTCTGTTACTTAGGTGACCAATTTAGTTGTGGGAGAGGTTGTTCTGAAAGTATGGCTGCTAGAATAAGAATAAGCTGGGCAAAGTTCAGAGTTACTACCTCTGTTAGTAAAGATGCTTGTGTACAAACAGCTATGCTACATGGCAGTGAAATATGGGCTGAGACTACTGAGGATATGCAAAGGCTTGAAAGAAATGAAGCCAGCATGCTCTGCTGGATGAGTAATGTCGGTGTGCATATGCAACAGAGTGTAAGTGATTTGAGAGAAAAACTGGGTGTGTGAGGCATTAAATGTAGCGTGCAAGAGAGAAGACTGCACTGGTATAGTCATGTAATGTGTATGAATGAAGACAGTTACATCAAGAGGTACCGATCTCTATATTTGGAAGGAATGTGTGGAAAGGGTTGACCCAGAATGATGAGTGAAGAAGTGGTGAGAAAGGATCTTCAGACGCGGACCTCAGAGAGGGGATGACCATGACTGAAAAACATGACTCCTGGCAGTTTGCTGTGCTTGAGAAGACATGTCAAACAAATAAATATACATATATATATATATATATATATATATATATATACATATACATATAGATATATATACGTATAAATATATATACATATAAATATATATACACATACATATAAATATATATGCATAAATATACATACATATACACATACATATAAATATATATACATAAATATGCACACACACACACACACACACACATATATATATATATATATACATATAAATATAAATTTACGGGCCTGATGGCATGTGATAGTTTCATTTCATGGTGGTATACTTTCCATCAAATTCTATGAATGAACTCATTAATTCTAAAAATCAATTCCTTGAGATAAGAGTCTTTAGGTGGAATAAGAATGTCTTTCAGTGATGAGTCCATTTTCATCAACTCCATTTTGCCAGCAGTATTCATCGTGTAAGCTTATTTACTCTGTCAATTTATACTCACATCAACAACTAATGTCGCATTCTAGTAGCAAACACAGATGTAAGAAAGAAGGAATGAATAACATAAGAAATCCTAAACAGGCACACGTCATCAGCCCCTTAAATTGTGATAATAATAGTGACACTAGTGATAGGTATAACAACAATATTATTATTAATAATAAAAGTAATGGCCCTAATAATAACAATAGACCAATGAGCAATAACCCCAAACATGCAAATAAAGGAAATGATACTGTCTGGCTAATACTACCATATGCTATGCAAACTTAAAAATAACTTAGTAAAAACAATATTTAAACTAATTAACAAATATTTTATAAAAGGAAAAAATAATTACTGGGAAATCATAAATAGTAAAACAGTAAGAATAGGATAGAGTCTGACGCATAACCTGGCCACTCTCACTTTCTCCATGAATAACAAAAAACTTGACACCTTCTGCTTAAATAGGAAAAATAATAACAGTAATACACACACTAATAATAACAATAGTAATAATAATAATAATAATAATAATAATAATAATAATAATAATAATAATAATAATAATATTAGCACCAGTCATAACAATAGTAATATCACACCTAATGACACCCCCGATATACATACTAACCGTACCAGTGTAGCCCCCACACAACAGTATAGGCCTTGTAATTGTAGAATTAGCAATAATTGTGTGTTTAGTAATAATTGCAATAGAAAAATAGTTTACCAATGTGTAGTGAGTACTCAATCGAGTAATAAGGTATATATGGGAGCCACCCAGAACCATATGAAACACAGGCTAAATTACCATATGTATACCTTCAGAAACAGGAATAGGAGGAACTCAACGGGATTACGTAACTATATATGGGACCTCAAGGGTAAGAATATTAGCTATGACCTACGTTGGAAAATCCTAGCCTCAGCACATGCATATAATGTTAAGAATAAGAAATGCACGTTATGCGTAAGTGAAATTTTCTTCCTGCTTAAGGCCAATCTTACTCTTAACTCTCTCAAAGAGAGAAATGTTTTTCGCCTTCATAAGGCTAAACACACTTTCTCTAAATACCATTAATATTAACTGTTACTAGTGCTAGTACCCCTCTCGATAACAATAATAATATTTTCCCTAATATTGGTATAATATTGGTATAATATTGATTACTAAATATTGATTACTATCTTTTCCTAATGTTATTCATTATGCTTGTTCTTCCTCTCCTAATATTTGTGTTTAACAACACTGTGTGTGTGTATATATATATATATATATATGTGTGTGTGTGTGTGTGTGTGTGTATGTATGCATGTATAAATATGTATGTATATATGTGTGTGAGTATATGTATGTGTGTGTGTATATATGGATATGTGTGTGTATGTATGTATGTGTGGGGGTATAAATAGATATAGATATAAATATCCAATTACATCAGTTTATCATTGGGATGTTACTCCATATTCTTATTAGCAATAATCTCTATGCATTCATCTTAACCCTTTCGTTACTATATTTCTGACCAAAATACACCCCCTCATGAGTTTCAATTAAATTCTAAAATAATCATGAATCTAGGCTTGTTTCATTAAATAACTGTAACTTTTTTACTTATCAACATATTAATGTGATATTTGGAACATAATTAAAGAAAGGGTTCTTAATCAATTCTATTGCATAACTTTTGTCTCAAAGTGACTTTAATTACAGGTAAATCCAGGTAAATTGAGCAAAAGGTAAAAATATTAAAATTTTAAATTGAGCAAAAGGTAAAAATATTAAAATTTTGTTTAAACATCACCATAGAAAATGAATCATCAGCTAATATTCAAATGGGTATGCAACAAAATTTTGATAAAGAAGAATTGTGCACATCACTATATCATCAGTTGAATTTAATGCACAACAGGCCATGCTGACTAACATTATTTTCCCTGTATAAAAACTAAATCCACGCAGTATCCAGTATTTGCTTCACAAATTTTCCGAAATTTGAACCCCCATTTTGTGTTTGTTTACATTTTGCGTAAGTTTGTTTCCGCATTGATCGCTTCAAACAATAACTTCCAGACCACATCATACCCTAAGCCATGCTGACTAACATTAGTTTCCCTGTATAAAAACTAAATCCACAACAGTACCCAGTATTTGCTTCACAAATTTTCCAATTCGGAATCAATGCTTGATAACATGAAACTCCAATCCATTTTCAAAGTTGAAGAAAAATCGATGCCGAAAAAAATGTGGAAAAAAATCTCCCAAAATTTAGGGAATTAAAATTACACGTCGATCGTTGTACAAAACTGTAGATGAACTGTTTACGAAGCATAATCACGTGTTTTCACGAATGTACAAAAGAGATTTGCTCTGATATTCTCATTTAAATATGAATAGGTAAATTTGGGCGGTTTGGTAATGAAAGGGTTAAACACTAATTTTAAGCACCCATTGGAAACCACCTGTGTGTCTGGATATTTATAACTACCCGTACTTGTACATCTAGGTGGATTAAAATACATCTAAACATTAACACATATCTATCCCACCATCCCCACAAGAGCCAGTATGACCCCCATTGTAACTATAAATAAACCCATATGGCTCTTAGGTTAATATTTTACAACTTAATAACCTGATATAATTACAATACAGCATATAGTAAATTAGGTTCCCTAAATAATACCTGTATCAAAACATGAATACTTTCTGCTTATATCCAGAATTCTTTATAATCTCAACCTTATTTCTAATGTCTATGAATGTCTTACACTCTAGAATCAATTGAAATACACAGTTACCTCCCTTCATCTATAGTCTACAAGCCTAAAATATTTTAACCCAGACACATCATCATCATCATCGTTTAACGTCCGTTTTCCATGCTAGCATGGGTTGGACGGTTCGACTGGGGTCTGGGAAGCCAGAAGGCTGCACCAGGCTCCAGTCTGATTTGGCAGTGTTTCTACAGCTGGATGCCCTTCCTAACGCCAACCACTCCGTGAGTGTAGTGGGTGCTTTTTACGTGCCAGTCCACATTAACGCTTTTACTTTCGGACTTTACTAGTAAACTTGTAATTATTACTCAGACCTACCAACAATGTAATAACACTCCATAAATACTATTCTAGTATATGTCTTAGTGTGGTATCTCACCACTGATAATGTAATATCAGCAGACTTAACTACAGTGGAACCCATTGGCATCTTGTTTATCATTTGTTTACCCTTCAACTAAATGCTTCTTCATTTACTTCTCCCTTACAGAAAACTACTCGTTAATTAGATATGTATCTCAGATATTTTCAAATAAAACACTATTCACATATCTGTAAGTACTTTCCTTGGCCCTTCCATTGGTAAGGACCCCCCACCCCGCCAGACTATTCATGCCTGAAATATTCTTATACTGATATTTGTATTTATCTTTATTTTATTTTATTTTTATACTTTTGTTTTACTGGTCTTGGAATTCATCGATAGCCCTAACAGACTTGAACAACGACGTTGTTTTTAAGTATTAGATGACCAATTCGGTTGCAGGATTGACTCTGACCCCACTCCACTACATACAGGGGTTTTGGAACTAGGTTTCGGTCAAGAAGTAACTAATATTAGCATCGCATTTAGGCTTCACCCAATTTTCTTTCATTAATATCCTCATGTATTAAACTTCCCTCTAAAGAGTTTAATCTAAGTTATTTCTGCCAACTCTTTTAATAATGTTATATCTACTAAATAGTGGTTGGCATTTAACCTCTAACCCCTGTAACATGGACCAAATCATTAAACCCACCACATAACATACTACCCTCGCTATTTCTCCCAGTATAACAGAAACACGATGCAAACCTCAGCCTGTGAAAATTCCTCGGGTGTGACTTTATTCATCTACTTACCACAGGATGGAATACCATGGATTATATTAACACCTTAATTGAAGTCCTTACTTTACCATTCCTTACTATGTCTATCACATTATTTTATTTTATTTTATTTTACCCTACTCTATTTTTTAACTGACTTTCACACATGTTAGTTCCCTAACATTTGGACCCTTCTCCATATTGAGAGGTTACAGCTCTGGTACAACAGACATGTGGTTAGAATGCCACAGGAAAGGATCACAAGACTGATTCTTTAAGTCAAGCTAACCAGGAAGAGACTTAGGGCTAGATCACAAGTAAGATCATCATCATCATCATTTAACGTCAGTTTTCCATGCTAGCATGGGTTGGACGGTTCGACCGGGGTCTGGGAAGCCAGGAGGCTGCACCAGGCTCCAGTCTGATCTGGCAGTGTTTCTACAGCTGGATGCCCTTCCTAACGCCAACCACTCTGTGGGTGTAGTGGGTGCTTTTTACGTGTCACATCCGTAGTCTCATTTGGTCACACTTGGGAATCTAGCAGGAAAATGTAATGGTTGCTTCTGACCCTCCTAGGAATGGTTGGCCCTAGAAATGGATGGATGGATGGATGGATGGATGGATGATTAACTTTTTATTAATGCAAGGACTTACCATACTCTTTAGGAATGTGTGTATTTATAAGGCCAAGATCAAATACTTTCTTTACAATATCCCAAGGATACTGAAAAAGAGAAGAAAACATTTTAAAGCAATATATGAGAAATACATTTTATAATGAAATTTTTCATTAAAATTATTTTCAAAGAGAAATTTCATTATCAACAGAAAGAGAATTGCCTGATCAATAACTTGTAGTATCACAAGTCACATGAATAATCTAGAGATATATAACAGGACTTGTCAATATAGTACAGCTGTAAAATAAGCCATATCAACTGTGCGGTGGTAGTGGGCGATAATAATTCACTGTTGTAAAAGACCTGTGGCAGGAATATTTAAACTTTTGTAGCTGTCAATGCTTTTTCTCTATAGATACAGACAGACGTACAGAGAGAGAGAGGCGGTAGGAGAAACATATACCAGAGTTATATAACAGGACATGTGAATATCCAAAATTGATATGACAGGACACATCAATATCATACTGCAATATAAGAAGCCATATCGATGCTCTATTATATAAATGAACCTATAACTATTCTATTGTATGACAGGACACATCAATATCCCTGATGTTACCTATGAGAATGTGTCAATATCCCACTGTTGTATGAAAGTATCTTATTCAATTATAGCAGGTCAGTTGTATAACAGTATATCACCCTCGGTATTTTAA
This sequence comes from Octopus sinensis, assembly GCF_006345805.1. Lineage (NCBI taxonomy): Eukaryota > Metazoa > Mollusca > Cephalopoda > Octopoda > Octopodidae > Octopus > Octopus sinensis. The sequence goes on along the minus strand of NC_042998.1, from coordinate 194,071,049 downwards.
CAATATTCAACAGTGGTATAATAGGACATGTCAATAACTAATTCTGCAATTAAATAAGCTTTCAATTTTTTTCCAGACTACAAATGTTCAGAATGGTCAGAAGTCATATCAGTTTCACCAGTCTGAGAGAGCTTTAGGACCTTTAAAAATCATGAGTACTGTCTCTTTCATGGCATGTTTAGAGAAAAACAAGCAGAGAAACCCGACCTTGCTCAGGATTAAAAGAGTTTATTGTTTCATTTGTTTCCGTATTATAAGCCGATTTCATTCGGGTCTACGTGGGCCACATTTTAAAAGATGAGGAATTTTGCCCTAGAAGTCACGCCTTTCAATTGAGCAAACTCACTAGCACTTTTAACATAGGTGTGAAAATTTTCAGCTCAATCCAACCACATTTACAAACACTTTTGCCTTCAAGCTGCTTGTGAGACAACATCCGCCCTTTTCATAAATATGTAGTAGACTTACAGAGATGCCCAGCTTTGCTCGGGATTAAAATGGCATAGTTTTTCGTTGTTTTACTTGTTTGGTTACTATAACCCGATTTCATCTGGGCCACATTTTAAAAGAGGAGGAATTTTGCCCTACAGGCCGCACCTTTCAATTGAGCAAACTTACCAGCACTTTTAACATAGGTGTGCATATTTTCAGCTCAATCTGACCACATATGCACACATTATATATATATAAATATATATATATATACATACACATTAAATATATGTACATATATACGCATTATATATACATATGTATACACATTATATATGTACACACATATATATAAATATAGATATATACACTTTATATATATATATACACACACACACATATGTAGATATACAAATTAACTCAACAAATATCTGATTAATAATATCTGTTATCATGATTGTGCAGTAGTGGTGAATGATAATAATTCACCGTCCAAAAAGACCTGTGGCGGGAAGATTGTGCGGTGGTAGTGGGCGATAATAATTCACTGTTGTAAAAGACCTGTGGCAGGAATATTTAAACTTTTGTAGCTGTCAATGCTTTTTCTCTATAGATACAGACAGACATACAGAGAGAGAGGCGGTAGGAGAAACAGTGACAGAGAGAAGGCGAAGGCAGAGAGGGAAAGGGAGTGGATGCTGTCAAACGTCGTTATAGAGAGAATGTAGAGGGAAGAGAGGAAAGTGAGAGATCGAGGAAGACAGGGCGATATCCGAAAGAGAGAAACAACAAACACTTGTTAAAGTTTGGGTTTTGTTGCCCTAGTAACCACAGCTTTTGAGATGGAGATTTCTAACTTAGTCCAGTGGCTTCCTTGCCTCATTTTACATGTCCCTGTAAATTTTCACTGCAATCCGAGCACGCCTACTGCCACTGAACCCTGCATAACCACTAAATGAGACATGCAAACATACAACTTTCAGCCGTTTCACCTTTATATAGAGAGATAACAGTATTAGTATAATCAAACAACTAACTTCTCCAGTTTTGTCATGATGTGCTGCAATTGGCATGATTTCTTCCCGGGCAAACTTGCGAGCAAGTTGCTGCATATCTTTCTGATCTTCAGTAAGTGCTGTAAAGAGGAAAAAAAAAAAAAGAAAAAAATAAGGTCTATACACATCAAATGTAAAGTTGATAGTTATTAAAAAGTACAAAGTTTGACTTATATGGTATTAGTTTAATGCTTGAGAATCGAAATGAATGTGGAATGCCTTAGCTTTTAGGAACTTGGACATTCTTCAGGAAAAACAAAGAGAGAGAAGCATAAGGAGAGAGTAGGAAAGAAAAGCAGTCAGTACTTAATAAAAATTAAAGTATAAAAATATGTTGATTATTGTTATCGTTGCACAGTATGGATGGTGGGAATTGAAGTTGAGGTACCGTCCAGTGAAGATTGGTTTGTGGTATACAGATGTCCTGAACTCATGCTTAATACATCCAGGAATGTATTATAAGAATTTCTATAGCCAGATGGTCTATCACCAATCTTCACTTGTTTTGAAGCAAGAAAATATTTTCCTCCAGTTTGGGCACCTCTCCAAAGAAGATTGCAAACAAATGTCATCACCTGTATGACTGAATTTGTTTACAGTTAGTGCATGATGCTGAGAAAAGTAAATCCACATGGAATTGATTCATTTTTCAAGTTACTCTGGCATAATTTGACAACACAGTTTCAGTTAATGAGTGTAAACAAAAAAAATCTACAATTTACCCTTAATTATGTTGCATGTTTGTTGTGTCACTTCTTCAATAGTACAAACGATACAAACAGAAACAAACAACTTTGACATGGCAAAGCCTGAAGCGATAAAAACAACCGTGTATCACCTACACAAGTCTCTGTTATGTCACCTACACTCATCTTTCTCTATTTCTATATTAATAATCCTGCGAGCTGGCAGACCTATTAGCACACAGGGCGAAATGCTTAGCGGTATTTCGTCTGTCGTTACATTCTGAGTTCAAATTCCGCCGAGGTTGACTTTGCCTTTCATCCTTTCGGGGTCGATAGATTAAGTACCAGTTACGCACTGGGGTCGATGTAATTGACTAGATCCGTTTGTCTGTCCTTGTTTGTCCACTCTATGTTTAGCCCCTTGTGGGTAGTAAAGAAATAGGTGTTTCGTCTGTCGTTACATTTTAAGTTCAACTTCCACCGAGGTCGACTTTGCCTTTCATCCTTTCGGGGTTGATAAATAAGTACCAGTTACGCACTGGGGTCGATGTAATCGACTTAATCCGTTTGTTTGTCCCCTCTATGTTTAGCCTCTTGTGGGCAATAATGAAATATATATCTATATTAATAACCTGCTTATTTCTTCAAGCAGCACATCAGTCTCATAATCAAGCATGAAGTTAGAGAAATCTGAAGGTCATGAGTTCAATCCTCACCAAGGGCACATACATTTTTCTGTGCTTGTGCCACGTAAAAAGCACTCAGTCCACTCTCCTAAGTGGTTGGCATTAGGGAGGGCATTCAGCTGTAAAAACTGTGCCAAGGTTTATTACATAGTCACCCTTGACTATATAATAAAAGATACAGTGAATCAATGAAGAGAGACTAAGAGACTATTCTTTAATGAAACCATGTCAGTTGTGTCACTTTCCATAGCAAAGACCCAGTAACTAAACATACCAATGAAACAATCTTGTACCGCATTATCTTAAGTCCAAAGTCACTACAAAAGCTAATCCTCATAATTACTGATAATCTCTTATGGCAACTCCACATATCACATTGTCAAAAAACTGTATCACAAATACTTAGATTCCTTCAGGTGGCCCAGGAAATACACCAGCCTTGATCGATTTTTAAACCTCTACAAAGCACAAATAAGCCCTAAATTAGTGTACGGCACCACATCTGGAACAGTAATGCCATTGCACAGAAGATCATTTAATTGATTAACAAGGATTCAATCATCAATTGACTACAACCACTAGATGTGGATCACAGAAACAATCATCATCATCATCATCATCATCATTTAACGTCCGTTTTCCATGCTAACATGGGTTGGACGGTTCGACTGGGGTCTGGTAAGCTATGGAGGCTGCACCAGGCTCCAATCTGGTTTGGCAGTGTTTCTACAGCTGGATGCCCTTCCTAACGCCAACCACTCTGTGAGTATAGTGGGTGTTTTTTACGTATCATCGGCACAGGGGCCAGAGTGGGCTAGCAAACGGCCATGATCGGTTGGTACTTTTTACGTGTCACCAGCACAGGTGTCTTAACTACAATTTCTATTTGATTTTTATTTTGATGTTGGTGTTGACGTACTTGACTCAATAGGTCTCCTCAAGAACAACGGGTCACTCTACAATCCAAGGTTAGCACAGCAGGCCGTCCTGCGAGCCATGAACTCACTTCATTTGTCGGGTCTTAGAAGTCACAGCATATCCCCAGAGGTCTCGAACTTTCGTCATAGCCTCTGTGAGACTCAGAGTACGAAGGTGATGCTTGACCACCTCGTCCCATGTCTTCCTAGGTCTACCTCTACCCCGGATCCCTTCAACAGTTTGGGAGTGGCACTTCTTCACACATCTCTCCTCATCCATCCGTAGTACATGACCATACCAATGTTTTTTTCTATTGCTGCTACAAATCTCTAATTCTCCAAACAAGCTACATATTCTTTTCTCTCAAGCCCACCTGTTAGATACTTATTTGATCATCCTAGATGTGGTTTTACTGCCAAGACAACGTATTAAGTACTTCTCCAAGTATTTTTCTCCAAAACTGTAATCTTATGTAATTCCCATCTGGCTTACATTTTCCCAACAGAATCCAACCTCCTGGTATTCAAACTGAACATCAACAACATCAATCGAACCAGTCTGGGAGACAGACTTCCAAAATTCATAAAGATGGTCCCTCCTCCTATCTTATATGAAAAATATCTGAAAGCATTGTCTCATTCTTTTCTGTTCTTAGTTCAAATTTGACTTTCAGAGTCATTAAAACTTTATATCACTTTGTTACAAATGTATGACATTGTGCCAAAGATAGAAATTAATAAATTACACCTTATCCTTGAAGATAATTATCACAACAGACTAGGGTTTTATCTAATATATATATACTAGCAGTATCATCATCATCGTTTAATGTCCGCTTTCCATGCTGGCATGGGTTGGACAAGGCATGGGTTGGAAGTATGTGTGTATATATTGACTAATGCATACATTTCCACAATTCTCAACCGATTTTCACCAAACTTCACACACACACATTACTTATGTCCCAGATAAGCATTACATTGTAACATTACATTGTAACATTTTACCCAGAACTCCCACGTAAATGGACAAACCGGAAAAAACTGTGGTTAACACGGGTTTTTCCCTAATTTGTTGTATATATAGTTTTTTTTATGTAGGGTCTTCCATATTTTTTTAATCTATATGGTCATATATAGGCATTAAGGAATATGTTTTAGTGGTTTTTCACATTTTTTAAATTTATTATTTATTTATATATTGTAATTGTGTGTTATTACTTTCTATATATATTTTAAATATGTGTATTGGTGTCTATTGAGTGTTTTGGTTAGAGAATATTATAAAAGTGAAAGAATTTCGTCTATTTATTCATTTTGACTGCTTTCCATACTTTTAAAATCTAAAAGGTCATATATTTGCATTAGTGAATATTTTTTTAGTTGTTTTCACATTTTTTAATTTATTACTTATTTACATGTTGTAATTGTGTATTATTACTTCTCTACTTTGATTAAATTGACTAGGAACACTGTACACGATGAATATCCAATACCAAACAATCTTAATCTCCATATTTAAACTGCATTAAACTTTGGCAGGCTTACCTTTACCTATTCTGAGTTATCTGAAAGGTAATGTTCCCTTCCTGCTCTTCTAGTTGTTGACACCTTTGTTTACCTACCAATGTGCTGTTTCACTTTAAAGGATGCTTATTTACCCATCCATTATGATATCTCAACTGTTGTCCTTTGTTTCAAATATGTTTTAGCATTGACGTTCTAGCCTTTTTTAAACTATCACCAGAAATTTCGCTTTCATTTAAAACAACTATATTTTGTAGTCATTATCCGTAATCTACTCCCAAAACACTTCAGTAGCTCTACTTTGCATTGCTTGCAAACTTATATGTTCTATGATCATTCAAGTTCAACGACCTCCACAATAGCCAGCTTTCAACTTGGTTTCCCGTTCCTGGGTTAATCGGAAACATAGATTGCCATGCTACTCATAAACCTCGGTAGTTCAATTATTTGGTAAAAAAAATACCACCAAAGTAACTTAAACTGTTCAAAGGACAGGTGTGTTTGCTAGTCTGAAATAAAACCCTACAGCAGAGTTACTCAAACCATGTGCAGTGGAACATCAGTGTACCCAAAGGGTATCTATAATTTAACCCTTCACCACCTTGACTGGCTTCTGTGCCGGTGGCACATAAAAAGCACCAACCGATCGTGGCCGTTGCCAGCCTCCAGTGGCACGTAAAAAGCACCCACTACACTCACGGAGTGGTTGGCGTTAGGAAGGGCATCCAGCTACAGAAACACTGCCAGATCAGACTGGAGCCTGGTGCAGCCTCCTGGCTTCCCAGACCCCGGTCGAACTGTCCAACCCATGCTAGCATGGAAAACGAACGTTAAACGATGATGATGACTATCATATTCCTGTGTAAATACATTGTCATTCTTTCAATTAAATTTAATGAAATAATTTGTCCATAATAAACAGTTGCTAGGAATATAAATTACCATGACATTTGTCAGGTTTTAATTTAAATCACTTCAAAATGGGAAATTTGTATCATAGAACTAGGGCCATTTTCAGACAAGTTGATGTTGAAATGGTAAATGTTTTCGAAAATTCATTGTAATTCTGAAGCATTTTGAAAGAATATTATTCATAGTTTTGTTATACACAAATGCCTGAACTTCAGACAGACATACACCCTAGTCACTTTAACTACCTTTAACCCTTTAGTGTTCGCATTATTCTGCCAAAATTAATGCTTCTTCATCCACATTGTTTTGAATTAATCATGCATTACCTTGTAGCTTTGAGATTTTGATGAGGTAGCTGTTAATTTTTAAAACGATATTGTAGGGTTGGTCTGAGAGACCAGATCTGGCCATTTTGAAAATAAAACAGGCAGAATACTTCTGGCCGGATATGGCCGGTTTAAATGCAGTAAATCAGTAACTGGTCCATTGAAAACTTATAACCGATAATGCTATTGTTCATCAGAGACAATATAAAATAAATAAAATAAAGGAAAGATCTCACATACAAAAACTGAATCCTGCATTTGAATATGGACGCAAACATTGAACACCACACCGCCGACCACTTCTAAGGACCTGCAATGTAAAAAAAAGGACTTTTCTTCAATTTTAGTATTTCAGAGGAATCACTAGAAACGGTGTTTTTAATTCCATTATAATGCTATTTTGTTTGTTCATTTTTTTTTTAATAATTTAATCAGAAGAAGAGCAACCACTTGACTCTTTTTCCAGGGCTGCCAAGACTGGATTAACCCTTTCGTTACTGTATTTATTTGGAGATGCTCTGTGTTTCTTTCAAAAAGATCAGCTAAAATTACGTAATTATAAACCGCTGGCATATAAGCACCCATTTACAAAGTTTCAAAGCTGTATGTAGAAAATTAACAAAGTTACAAGTAAATATTGTGGACACCCCACTTGAACCTGAATAAATCAAAATTAATGTGAACAGATAAGCATTACATTTGACAAATTAATCTGAACACTAAAGGGTTAAATATAACAAAGAATTTAGTAAAATGACTTAGTTATCATTCAGCTAGTGTTAGGAACATAAATTGGGACTAAGGTTTGGTGGAAGATTTTAATTCAAAACTTATGAAAACAAGACATTTGTACTCAGAGCCAGAGCTGGTTTCAGCCGGGTTGCTATCAAAAGGGTTAAGAATTGTTTCTCTATTATATATTTTAACCATTTTGTTACTGTATTTATTTTGAGATGCTCTGTGTTTCTTCCAATTATTTTAAATATAACAAAGAATTTAGTAAAATAACTTAGTTATCATTCAGCTAGTGTTAGGAACATAAATTGGGACTAAGGTTTGGTGGAAGATTTTAATTCAAAACTTATGAAAACAAGACATTTGTACTCAGAGCCAGAGCCGGTTTCAGCCGGGTTGCTATCAAAAGGGTTAAGAATTGTTTCTCTATTATATATTTTAACCATTTTGTTACTGTATTTATTTTGAGATGCTCTGTGTTTCTTTCAATTACTTTAAATATAACAAAGAATTTAGTAAAATGACTTAGTTATCATTCAGCTAGTGTTAGGAACATAAATTGTGACTAAGGTTTGATGGAAGATTTTAATTCAAAAATTATGAAAACAAGACATTTGTACTCAGAGCCAGAGCCGGTTTCAGCCGGGTTGGTAATGAAAGGGTTAAGAGATATTATCCTTAGACAAAAGACTTGGTCTGAATGCTCGCAATAAAATGGACTCCACTCAGGGTACTCAAGGACTTGGTGATGGTGTTAAACTGGGTGATGGGGTAAGTTTAACCTAAGAACAGAAAAGACACGCAGTGGGATTGAACCAGAAATCAGCAAGTTGCAAAGTGACTTCAATATAAGCCACACCTGTACCCTTAGTCAGCTCTGATACATCACACATATGGCATTCTGGCCATGAGCATCCCCGCTTAGTTCAGACAGTATATCTAAGATTACATTATTCAATGTCTATTTTCCTGTTCTAAAATGACAGCATATGACTTGAGGTGGATTTGGTTGCTATTTCAAACAGATTACATGATCATATAGAGGTTGAGAGAAAAGCATAGATCTGCTCAGTCAGGGCTGACCAGACGCTAAGCAACATCAACAATCAAGTGTCCAAGACCAGATGAGTGGCAGAGATAAGTGTTGAGGTGAAGTTGTGTCAATAGCCACAAGTAAACCAGCCGGCACCAGCCTTAAGTGGCCTCTCAAAACCATGTGACTACTGTCGTGAAATGGAGGAAGACAGAATAAAGGATTGTATGCCAGGTATATATGCTATCCAACAGCAGCTATCTATTAGCTATGAGTGGATAGTACTAGTGTCAATATCTACAACTGAGTGCTTGCAACAGCGGATTCTTCTAAAAGAGGCAAGGGTCACAATCTATAACAGTTCATCTTGCTCTCTCTTTCTCTCCAGATAAGTGTCATTCTGATTAATCTCTGACATTACTGTGTCTTTCATTTCTCTCTCATACTATCACTCCCGTTACTGTGTTTCCCTCTTCATACTCATGTGTTTTGTTCATTTTCTTTTCTTCTGCTGCACTGATTTTCTGTTCTACCCACTCTATTGAATTATGAGAGGGGCAGGGCATTTGTGTCAGAGGATGAAAGTTAGTGTGTGACAAAGAGATAGAGAGACAGAAGCAGGTGTCTTGGCATTAGAGGAGGTGATCCAGTATCAAATGATGAAAGGTTAGAGTGTAACAGAGAAATAGAGAGGCAGAAATAGGTGTCTTGCTATAGAGGAGGACCTAGTGAGAGAGAGTAAGAGAGAGAGGTACAGAAAGAGACCAGAAACAAGTGTGCTGATGTAAAGGTGATACTTAGTTACCTAGTCAGAGAAGAAACAAGAGGAGAGAGAGAGGGGAGGGGCATGACCAAAGTGAGAGAGAGTAGGAAACAGCAAAAGTGTAAGAGAGAGTAGAAGAGAGATGGTGGAGTGCTAGGGTATACTTGCAAGGAACAAGAATATGAGAATAGAGCCTGGTTAGCAAAATAGGAGAATTATTTGGACTTTGGATATATGATTAGTAGTAGTAGTATGCTAATTAAATCACTTTTACAGTTTTGATATAAGTGTCACTGGATCTACCGCAGGAATTCTACACTGTTCATTCAGTTTATAATGAGCGGGGGAAACATGAAATGGAGTTCACAAGAATCCTTATTCATCACAGCAACCGTTTTGACTTATCTTATGTCAGTCCCTTGTCATTAGGGCCAACAACCTACTGGCAACAACAACATGCCAAGTGAAACCGAGTACAGTTCGCGAGGTATCTTCTTTAAAACACCTGATGAGATGCATCTGCATCAGAGAATGCAACACAACCAGTTGTACAGTATCCCACCCACAAGGGACCGAAACGATCGTTGAGATGAATAAGGATTCTTCGAACTCCATTTTCTATTTCCCTCATTAATTACTAGCAGACGTACCCAGTAATTCCCAGGAAAAGCAGGGCTTATCTCTTGGTTCTGTTCTCATAATTGTTTCACTAATCCGATAACAACAATACAAAGTATGTAGCCCTTAAAATGGTTTTTGTGCATTTACAGAGAATACCGAACTGTCTTACACAGGATCTTGTTTTTAGGAATTACCAATAAGTTATGAATACCCAAATTACAAAGTCAGTTATGTAATAACATGAAATTAGTTACCGAATAGTAAGAATTCGAATAAAGTAGCCCCGAAAAGGGCTTTAATGCATTCCCAGAATATATAGAACATAAGAGGAATTACTAATAAGGTATGTATACTAAAATCATTATACATGTTACGTAATAACAGGTTAATCAGATATGAGATAACAATTCAAAGTAAATAACTCTGAAAAGAGCTTTTGTGCATTCGCAGGCACGTAAAAAGCACCATCCGATTGTGGCCGTTTGCCAGCCTCATCTGGCACCTGTGCTGGTGGCACATAAAAAGCACCCACTACACGGCACATAAAAAGCACCCACTACACTCGCAGAGTGGTTGGCGTTAGGAAGGGCATCTGGCTGTAGAAACACTGCCAGATCAGACTGGGCCTGGTGCAGCCTCCATAGCTTACCAGACCCCAGTTGAACCGTCCAACCCATACTAGCATGGAAAGCGGACGTTAAACGATGATGATGATGATGATGATGAGGGCCACTAGTGTTGGTATATTTGTGAATAAGTCACTAACCGAAATTAGTGGATCTATTGTTTAGGAAAATACTATTTACTTGTTTAAGGGTTGTACTGGATAAATTGTGAAAATAACTCTAACAGTTGAAATACTAAAATATAAGCATACTCAATTTCATTTCCAAAGTCCTCTCCCCACCCTTTGGAAATGATTTTCCCCATAAATTACTTTATAATCACAATGTATGCCATTTGAAAGGTATTTCTATAAAATTTCATTGATAAAACCCCATTTTCCTAAGAGTTATGAGGGAAAAACTCAGATTTTGTGAATTTTCTGAAGTCCTCTCCCCACCCTCCTGTTGCTTTGAGCACATTTTTTTTATATCATATCCATCTCCTACACATTGTTTTAGACCCATTCCAGTATTTTTGGGTGGATTTTCATTTCTGGGTCAAGATGTAAACAGTAAACATTAACCAAAGGTTAATGTTTCCAAAAAAATAGTGCAACAGGTGTAGAACAACATGTAGTAAATGAATATGAAAAAAAATGCGTGCTGGTGAACTGGAGGAGGAGAGGACCAGGACAATTCACATGATCCAATTTTTTCCCTAAAGAAAATGAATATTTTTCCCAACCACACGGTTCTGGGTTCAGTCCCACTGCATGGCACTTTGGGCAAGTGAATTTTCCGAGTCCTCTCCCCACATTTGCCAGCATGCATTTCTTATTTTTCATATTCGTTTACTACATGTTGTTGTACACCTATTGCACTATTTTCTTTTTTTTTTTTTTTTGGCTCAAGTCAAACACTGCATCAAACACTTTAGTTTGACCCAGAACATAAACAAAATTGACCAGCCAGGAGAGTGTTATCAAGTATGTGGAAAACTAATATGAAAAAAAAAAAATGTGCGCTGACGATCCTGGGACTTTCGGAAAATTCACAAGATTTGATTTTTCTGTCACAACTTCCAGTAAAATGGATATGGACCTTTTTTACGGAATCCCACGTTTTTGATTATGGTGGATCAGATTCTGAAAAAAAATATTTCAAAAAAATTGCATTTTCAAAATTTCAATTACCCCCTCCAGCTCCTTATTTTTCACTTTTCCCAGAATTTCTTTTCTTTTTTTTTTTAGCGAAATACGTAGAAAAATTCGAAGATTATGTACGATTCTGAAAAAAGAACCGGTTTGTAAAATTTCACTTTTTCAAAAAAAAATATATATATATACCCTCAGGCCTTCAAGCAGGCTATCCACATGCTAGAAATAACAGCCAAATCTTACAAAACTGCGATAACATAATGCAATCAATCTACTCACCTTTCTGCAAAGATTTATTTCAGAGTAATTTCCCACAGTAATATGACAAAGTATTCATGTGAAATTAAAGTGGTCTTTTTTTTTCAAACTTTCTTTTTTAAACTTTAAAAAAATTTTTATTTTCCATCAATCTACGTGGGAAAATACGGAGATTAAGAATATGTGGGTTCGAGGTCGTTCAACGACAGGTAGAAACAAGGAAAATGCCCCTTGTATTTGAATACTATGCAAATATTCTTTTAAAAAAACTTTTCTTTTAATTTTTCCAAAATTTAATTGTTTTCCATACTTACAGTTGAAAAAGTCTCAATGAGTGAAACCGGTACTGAAATGTTTTTTATAAAATTATTTTTGCATTTTCTCCCTTGACTTTTTATCCATATATATCAACTTGTGTGTTCCTTTTCAACCTTCTACACACATATATATATATATTGGCACGTAAAAAGCACCATCCGAATCGTGGCCAAAGCCAGTGCCGCCTCGACTGGCTTCCGTGCCGGTGGCACGTAAAATGCACCAATCCAACCGTGGCCGATGCCAGCCTCGCCTGGCACCTGTGCAGGTGGCACGTAAAAAGCACCCACTACATTCACGGAGTGGTTGGCGTTAGGAAGGGCATCCAGCTGTAGAAACATTGCCAGATAAGACTGGAGCCTGGTGCAGCCTTCTGGCTTCCCAGATCCCCGGTCGAACTGTCCAACCCATGCTAGCATGGAGAACGGACGTTAAACGATGATGATGATATATATATATATATATATATAGAAGGTTATATATATATATATATATGTAGAAGGTTATATATATATATATATATATATATGTGTGTTTGAAAATTTGAAATTTATAAACCATTTTTTTTTTTCAGAATCGTAAACTTCGTATTTTTCTACGTATTTCGCAAAAAAAAAAAAAATCTGGGACAAGTGAAAAATAAGGAAGTGGGAGAGTAATTGAAATTTTGAAAAAAATTTTTTTTTCAGAATCGGATCCTCCATAACCCAAAACGTGGGATTCCGTAAAAAAGATCAATATATATCCATTTCACCAGAAGTTATGACTGAAAAATCGGATCTTGTCAATTTTCCGAAAGTCCCCTTCTCACCCCCCGGGGTCGTCAGCGCGCATTTTTTTTTTTTTTTCATATTCGTTTTCCACATACTTGTTAACGCCCTCCAGGCTGGTTAATTTTTGCTTTTGTTTCCGGTTGGGTTTCTTTATATTGACTGATTTCTGCCCCATCCCCGTCTTTGGATGATCATAACTTTCATAAAAATGGATATTTTTTAATGAAAATTTCTACGAATATGTGTTATATCATGTAGATTCCGAATATCCAAAACTTGTGGGGGGAAAGTGTTTTAGGAGAGGGCGGGGTGGGGAATTTCGGAAAATTCACCGGCGTCCACTTCGATTCGTTTTAACTTTCAAGAAAATGGATATTTTTTAACGAAATTCTCTAAAAACATACCTCGGACTACGTAGATTCCGAGAACATACGAATTTGGGGGGAAAACAACTGGGGTTATTTTTGAGAACCGTTCCCCACCCGAGGGTGTTTCGGAACAAGTCGTCCATATTTGTTTCATTTTCTGGTTCGTGCGTTTTGTGCATCCGTAGATTTGTTTCTACCACTCGCACACAAACAATTATGTAATTAAAAAAGTTCAAACGGGTAATTAATCCACCCAATATTATGCTTCCTATAGAGATTATATAACAAATTATACTTTACACTTCTATATTTAACTGTGCGTGTATATTATTTATTTTTGCTTCTGGTGTCTTCTACCTTTTAATTAGAAATGTTTACCTGAAAAAAATGATCGTATGCAACAGATAAGACCTCTTACTAACATATTTCTGTGTACCAGACCTGTAGCTGTTATTTTTAGCATAATGAGTTTTCTGGTGAGGGCTTCATTTGCCTTCATCGCCCGTTTATTACTTCAGTAGAAATCTATTATCTCGGGATCTACATAGTCCGGGGGTATATTTGTGGAGAATTTCATTAAAAAAAATATCCATTTTCTTGAAAGGTAAGACGAATTGAAGTGGACGCCGGTGAATTTTCCGAAATTCCTCACCTCAGCCCCTCCTAAAATACCTTCCCCCCAAAAAAGTGTTGTATATTCGGAAACTACATGATATATCACATATTCGTAGAAAATTTCATTTAAAAATATTCATTTTTCTGAAAGTTATGATCATCCAAAGTCGGTGGGGGAGGCAAAAAAAATCTGTAGTTATACCACATATAACTAGTGGCACATTTTTTGACCTTATCATGTGAATGAACGTTCTCAATGAATTTGATGAGTTCTTTAACCCTGATCGAGTAAGCATATGACCAAAGGTATATTTTACCTTTTTTAAGACTACACTATCTAATGTGGTCTTCCTATATTTTGACGAGGGGGGACTGACTTGAGGGTGATTCGGCTGTTGTTTTTAGCAAGTCGAGCGACCATATGAAAGTCTGTGTTTGATCAACAATAATAAGGTTAATGCAATATTCATAGAACAGAAGTGGTTAAAGAAAAAAAAGCGTTATATTTGAATATAAATAAGTATTAGCTTACCTTAGTAATAATATTAGCTGCCATCGTAAGAGAGACGAATTATCGAAATAAATCAGGCACCGACGGGAGTCAAACGTTATACAAACAGATACGGCCAAAGTTCACGACACACCTTCGTTGTCATAGAAGTAGTAGTGCGACTTGTAATTGCTGTAAATAAATTCTTTCGAATCATTTAAGACAAAAAAACAACAATTTTTTTCGAATTTTTGCCTATTTGGCGATCTTTGATTTTAGGTAAATATTTATATATCTGCGAGACTAATAATGAAACCAAAACAATCTAGGAAAATGCAAAAATAGACTTGGGTACCTCAATTAAGCGGAACGAACATGTAAACGCTTTAAAGTCACTAAATAATGTTTAATAATAACTCTTTAGTATTTTGTTTATTAAAAATTTTAACTTTTGTAATGGCAAGACTTTTATTGTAACTTTAATGGCCAGGTTTTTAAAGTAATTTCGAAAGGCCTACAAGTAAAATAATTATACTGCGTTACTATATATATATATTATATGAGAATTGTTTGCGTGATGAAATAAAAAACCAAGGCTGTGTAGAACGTTGACCCCTTTGTGTGTCAATGACACCGTTACCTCGTATAACCTCAATATATATATATATTTTCTCTCTCTTTACTCTTGTACTTGTTTCAGTCATGCGACTGAGGCCATGCTGGAGCACCGCCTTTAGTCGAGCAAATAGAATCCAGGACTTATTCTTTGTAAGCCCAGTACTTATTCTATCGGTGTCTGTTGCCGAACCGCTAAGTTACGGGGACGTAAACACACCAGCATCGGTTGTCAAGCGATGTTGGGCGGGGAGGGGGACAAACACAGACACACAAACATACACACAGGCATACATATATACGAGGATCTTTTCGGTTTGAACGGCAGTTTTTTAAAATAATTTCCACGTAACTAAACACTTTTAAACTTCGTATACTGGTAGAATGTATTTATAAAACATTTTTTTCTCTTGGCTTTATGGAGAAAATTCTATAGTTTGTAAGATATTTGTTGTTGTTTTTTTTTTTTTCTTCAATTCTGTTCATTTCCAACACCAATCAATGACGTCTATTGAGGTGAAAACATTCTGTGCCGTATGGATATGTCCCTCGTTTAAGAAGCAGATTGGGTTTATTTACATTTCTGAAGAAAAAAAGATACCCTTCCCCCACCCCTAACCCTAAAACAGATTGAAATGCAATAGATCGATACTAGGGTCATAATTATGGGTGACAATTTCATATGACACCGCTAGAAAAAACTGCCGTTCAAACCGAAAGGATCCATATACAACGGGCTTCTTTCAGTTTCCCTCTACCAAATCCACTCACAAGGCTTTGGTCGGCCCGAGGCTATAGTAGAAGACACTTGCCCAAGGTGCCACGCAGTGGGACTGAACCCAGAACCATGTGGTTCGCAAGCAAGCTACTTACCACACAGCAATTCATATATACATGTGTATATATAATAATATATAGATATATATATATATTATATATATATATGTGTTGTGTGTGTGTGGTGTGTGTGTGTGCGTATATATATATATATGTATATATATATATATATATGTTATATATGTATATATATATAAATATATGTATATATATGTATATATATATAAATATATGTATATATATGTATATATATATAATATATATATATATATATATATATATATATATATATATATATATATATATATATATATAGATATATATATATAATGTATATATATATATAATATTATATATATATATATTGTATATATTATATATATGTATATAATATATATATATATAATATATATATATATATATGTATATAATATATATATATAATATATATATATATATATATAACTCTTTTTACTTGTTTCAGTCATTTGATTGCGGCCATGCTGGAGCACCGCCTTTAGTCGAGCAAATCGACCCCGGGACTTATTCTTTGTAAGCCCAGTACTTATTCTATCGGTCTCTTTTGCCGAACCTAAGTGACGGGGACGTAAACACACCAGCATCGGTTGTCAAGCAATGCTAGGGGGACAAACACAGACACGCACATATATATATACATATATACGACAGGCTTCTTTTAGTTTCCGTCTTCAAATCCACTCACAAGGCATTGGTCAGCCCGGGGCTATAGCAGAAGACACTTGCCCAAGATGCCACGCAGTGGGACTGAACCAGCAACCATGTGGTTGGTTAGCAAGCTACTTACCACACACCACCACATACATATATATATATATATAATATTATATTATATATATATATATATATATATATATAACTAGCAGTATCGCCCGGCGTTGCTCGGTTTGTAAGGGAAATAACTATATAAGCATTTTTAGAGAGTTACTTCCTTATAGATGCCAATTCGGGCTTTCTTAGCCATTTCTGTTTTGGTGTCTTCAAGCCATGAAGTCGTTGTTCTAAAAGAACGCTGGTCTCCTTGACAACGCTTTACGACGTTGATTTCCTTACACACTCCCTTCCCCACAGCTTCACGAGGGAGGGAAGAAGGGGGAGAACAAACACAGGTGCAGGTGTTTGAGCGTGTGACGCCAACTCCGCCGCCATCGACACACGAAAAACTATGCATTAAAATGGAATAAAAAATGATGTTAAATTATTTTTAAAATCGTAGACTCATCGTAGACGCGCGCTAATACTCAGACGGGCTCGATATGAATCACGACTATAAGATACCCGAATTTGGTTAAACTGCACCGCAAAATGTGGGAGTAGTTAGGAATCTAAATCGAAGGGGACAGAC